>NC_134404.1:107013236-107316236 GCF_038048845.1 Mixophyes fleayi | reverse complement strand
TGCCTTGGTCCCCTGGATATAGATGCATCTGTCCTGGGGAGTTTTACCAACCATATGTCTCTATTCAGATATAAGTTTTTGCTGCGAATTATGAAACAGGCCAACTAGTTTCTTCATCTGTAGCACAAAACAAATGTTATTTAGAAATATTCTCTAGGTTTGCCCACATGTGGAAGTGTCATTATAATTGCTTGCTAAACTAATTGCTAAACTAAACTAGAGTGTACATTTGTTTCATCATTTTAACAAATAGGGGTCTATGCACCAAGCCAAACAAGCACTTAAATCATGTGGAAACAGTTGTTTCCGCATGATTTAAGTTTAGTGGAGGAGATTTTGCATCACAGTCCCCATAGATTAATATGTGGACTGCGATGTTCTGCAATGCATCAAGCTTTGATAAGCTGTGTATTGCGCAGAAACATAACGCCGTTACTTTTCTTTTCCTATGGGATTCTGCTGAAGCCTCTTCAGCTTTTCACTTCCTCCTTTCGCCGGCAGCACTAAGATGCCGCTAAGCAGTAAAGAATCTTCGCACAATAGTTGAAAAGGAGGGGAGGCTTCATGCATTCGGATGAAACATCAATATGTAGCGCCGCATTCTTCAGCGATACAGATTGATAGTTTACGCAGCCCCACTGTCACCAATGATGCATAGACCCCATAATATGGTGTATTCCTTTCCTCAATCCTACATTTTTCCACACAATTCTCTATAATGTAGCTGTTCACATATTTGATATCATGAAATGCAACATTATATAAATTATTCTATTTCAGTTTTATATAGTTTAAATTAAATCATATTACTGATAAGTTACAAATCAATGTCATCATTAGTTGGATATTAACTACTGTCTTAATAACTGCTACGTAGCAGCAATATTTTCAACTCAAGTCAATAAATCCAAAGAATGTTAAATTGGCGCTAAATATGGACTCTTTAAGGTGGTGACAGTCAGGCACTTTCTAACTGCTCTGTAACGCCCCCTGCGGGGAAAGCAGGGACAGACGCAACACAAAAGAACTTACCTTGAAAACGATGGTCACCTCCAGTCCGCTTCCGATTTCCCAGCTGCGATCCAATCCCAGCAGATCCGCAGCAGCAGCCCCTGTCACCTCCAATCACGTCCCTCTAAGATAGAGACAGAGATTACGGCCGTGCCTACCAGGTAAGGGCTGTCCGAGAATACGGCAAAGAACGAGGACACGGTCAGTCCAAGCTCACTTGCCGCCCCCTCACTTTGTTCTTGCCAAGACGCGGGGGACTACAGGCACTTAAGGCCAAGACTAGTCCGAGGACTAATCCCGCCTCAAGTACCTCACACACCTGCCGGTGAGGGCCTAACCGAAAGGGGGAATCGAGCGTAATACGCACCGGGACACTCCCACTTCCGATCCGGTTCCTCTGCGCCTTCCCGACTCCTGCAGATGACAAGAACACACAGCCTCCCTCTACGCTCTCAGTGAGACGAAGATGGCACCCACAAAACTGGACTGACTACAACAGCGACCCGACCCTAACAACGTTCTAATGGTCGGCAACGCAACTAAGTCAAACCACTATGATTAACTAGGTGTGGTGCACTAACGGAACTGCTCACTTACACACTACGGACTAAACCGGAGGGAGGTTCCTAACCCAGGTCGTACCAAGAAGCTGCCTTCTTGCTATGGGGTCACCCACAGACCCTAAGGACCGGTTCTTTAAGCCCGGCTGAGGCTCAGTGGAACAGCACACTAACCCGCGGGCCGACTGCCGCACGGAACAGCCGATCGAACTGAACCGCCCGACTGCCTGTACTCGGGTATCTCACACGTGTCCCTATGTCCGGAACCACAGGTCCACCTGCACGGAACCGGCCTTGAGGACCCTCGATCAGAACCACGGCCGCCCCTGGAACTGCCTCAAGGTGTGCTGCACTGCCACCAACTCACTCAGCCACCCCCTCTGGGTACCAGTGTGACCCCGGGGACCTAAGGGACAGGAAAACTACGTGTGTTCTCCCCTGACTATGTGTATGCTGGTAACTACACTTGTCCCCACAGCACGGGTTAGCACAGGAAACCACAGGAACAAGAGCCTACCTTTAATGGGGGCCTGACGTCTTGCCCCTGGACACAATTACATAGCACACCCAAAATACTGTAATTCAGCAATACCCGCCTCACAGACAGAATACAATATACAGTACTTTGTAGGCTACTTACCAGAGCACACCGCTGTTAGCCAACCAGCAGGTTGCTACAGCACCACAGGAGCCTCCGCTCTACTGTACCTCCTAACTACCTGTGCTCACCTCACACAGGACCGCGCCTACACTCACGAGGCTCCCATGCCTCTACCTCATCACCACCAGGGCCTTCTGCCCTTCACACCATGGGCCTCTGCCCAGCTACAAACAGAGCCTTGTGCTCTGATTAATGGGCCTCAGCCCCCTCTCTACCTCAGGGCTCTGAGCCCACTAACTAGGGCCTTGTGCCCTGCCACCTAGGGGTCCTAGCCCCTGCCTGAGGCCTGTGGCCTCCCTGACTGACTGAGGGCCTTGTGCCCTTAATAGCCTACGGGCTACCAGCCCCTAACTTGGCCCTCTGGCCTTCCTATGGCCTCTAAGCCACTAACTACCTAAGGACCTTGTGCCCTTGTACCTGGGGCTCTCACGCCCTCTACCTCACTAACAGGGGCTTGTCCCCTTTATCAAAATGGCCTACTGGCCCACTAACTTTATCGGGGTCTAGTGCCCAGGTCCCTGGGCCTTGTGCCCCTAATTCACTGTGCCAACGGGCCTTGTGCCCGACCATGGCCACGGGCCTAGTGCCCGAATTTAACGCTGAGTCAACTTACCTGCTCTGCGCAGGAATCTCAACTTGCCACGCCGTCTTCCGCTTCTTTCTCCGGGTCTTCTAGACCCTCCAGCCGGCGGCACCTCTTCTCCGGTTCGGCGCTGTTGAGGGCTGCTTGGCGGGGCGCTCTCAGCCCTTACAAGGGCTCCCCGCCGGCGATCACTGCTCCGGCGGCTTGATTGTAGTCTTCGGGCGGCAGGGTAGCTCACGGCCCTCACAAGGGCCCCCTGCCGCTGCTGCCGCTGGTCCTGTTGCTGGACGTCTTGAAGAGACGTCCTCCCTCTTCTCCGCCGACGGACTTCTGACAAATGGCGCCACCCGGCAACTTATATAGTCGCCGGCGTGACGTCATCAGCCGGTGCGAGCGCTGATTGGCTCGCGTCGGCGCCAATCTTTTG
The DNA here is from genome assembly GCF_038048845.1 of Mixophyes fleayi. Lineage (NCBI taxonomy): Eukaryota > Metazoa > Chordata > Amphibia > Anura > Limnodynastidae > Mixophyes > Mixophyes fleayi. The sequence continues at coordinate 107,312,994 of NC_134404.1, read as the reverse complement.
AATGGCCGGGCGCGAGCCGCGATTGGCTCGCGCACCCGGCCGCTGATTGGCCAGCGGGGAAAGATGAGCCCTGATTGGCTCATCCTTCCCCCGCGCACAGGACCTGCAGGAAAGAAGCCATACTCACCGCCGCTGGATCGATGGACGGGTGTGTAACCTTCTTTCTTCACCCGCTTGCAGGGCTCAGCTACCAGTGGACTCTTCACCCCCTTCCCGGGCACCAGGCACATCTTCAGCCCCTCCAGGGGCATAGCGATGGCGGGCATCTTCGCCCGCTTCTCGGGCACCATCTCCACAGCTCCAGAGTTATACACTTATTATGCCCGCACATAGCAGACAGTGCTCACAGAGCATATCCGCAGCACCAGGACAGGAAGTCTGTGTTTATACTGCATGTAATGTGCAGGCATGGAGGAATTATGGTGTACATTGGGTGCAGAATGTCCCCCAATAAGGATCATATACAAACAGCAAAAGTGGAAAAACATTGAGGAAGTGGTTTTTGTGCTGTCACTTGGCCACTTTTACACACTGCATCTGGATCTAATATTAAGCAGACGGATTTACTAGAAAAAAGGTTTTTAATGGGAATCCGCGCTACCCTATGCTTAGTGTCATTCAGTATGCTGCCAAAGGGAATATAATGAAAGGGTAATGGTCCCAATCCACAACTGACAATAGATATTGAGGCTCATGAGCTTGAAATAGGTAGATAATTAAGGCCTACGCGTTTCGCCCTTGTGGGCTTTATCAGGGAACATTGGATGTGGATCTAACAAGGATTTACTGCAGGGGTGCAGGGGCAAACGGAGGATTGTCGGGGAGGGGGTTTCCCCCCCGACCTAAAAAAAAAAAACACCCCCGCGAGAGCTGCTGCAGCTCCGTTTCTTCAGTGCTGTCCTATACAGCAGCCGCGGCGCTGTCTAAGAAGCGTCCGCGGCGGTGCTGTATACACTACAGCACCGCCGCGAACGCTTCTTTGACAGCGCCGTGGCTGCTGTATAGGACAGTGCAGCTATAGTGGCCACTTAGTTAGCGTAGGGGGGGTTTCTGGAGACTCAGAAACCCCCCCTGCGTGCGCCACTGCGGTGCAACAGTTTACACTGTCAAACTGGGATGTTAGGTGGATCATGGGTGTTCCTTGTACGGAATACAGATTAGCAGAGCCGTAACTTTTTAGCACCTGGAGCAAGAAGGAAAACTGCCGTTCCCCCAGATCTCAATTTTTTAGATCTAATATTCAGTATTGCAGAATCAAGAGGATTACCCAATCTACCGGAGAGAGTGAACACACCACTGAAGCCACATACTGTTGCATCTGAAAAATTGCAAAAATAGGGACATTTATAAATTCAAATTTAGACCATATCTCAGAAAAAGTTAACATTTCTTTACCTATTGTAATAATAACATCGCTAACCATAGTAATACCTATTTGTGCCCAAGAACAAAATGGCCTAGATGCTCTATCTCTTTGAAAGTCCCAATTCCCTAAAAAAGATAAAAAGAACGAATATCTATGTTGAAGCCCCCATTTACTACGTATGTTATTCCAAACTCGCCAGGTAGTAAATAACAGAGGATTATTCAATATTTCCAGAGGAATATCTGAGAGGGGTGTATGCAAAAAATATCTGAGACCCATATGTGGAATAAACTGCTGCTCTAAAATTACATTCTGTTGGTTAAGCCAATTTCCAATATATCTACAGATCGCAGCTTGGTTTACATTCGGGAAATTTAATCCCCTTTCTTGTTTAGTTTTCTGTAAAATCTTCAGACTAATCCTCACTTTTTTATTATTCCAGATAAATCTTTGGAATACTAGATACAATAATTTTTCATTTTTTGTAGATAGATGTACTGGTAAAACTTGTAGGGCATATAATATTTTAGGAAAAGTAATCATTTTAATTAAATCTTCCCTAGCCATAAAGGAGGGATAATAATGTTGCCAAGATTTTAACTCCAAAACAGCAGATTGAATTATACGATCAACATTCAATTTATAGAAATCTTCTACTTTTTTGGGTAAATATATCCCTAGATATTTAGGACCTCATATAGAGTCCAACGCAAAGTCCGTTTTAGGTGCATCTAACCAAAAAACACTACCACGCATGTGCAGAAAGCACCAAATCCGCCTGCATCTTGGACGCAATTAACACTTGCGACAGCTTGCGACTCACTACGAGAGAATGGGAGGAACGCGGAATTGTGAAGGCGTGACCATGTAAATACACACTAGTTGCAGTGAGGCGCAGACGCAACACACGCCAAAACAGGGCTAAAGCTGTGTGGCAGGAATTAGGTTGCGCAAGCGTTAGCTAGCTGCAGGAACTGCTCGCAGCTCAATAGGGTATTAAGAGTGGGACACAACTGGGGTTGCTTGCCACTCGTAATACCCTACCAAGCTGCAGAACACTCCCACCCCTACACTTCTTAAACGGACTTTGCGTCCGACTCTAAATGAGGTCCTGAATGGCTTATTTCACTGCCATATTTCTACTCCATGAATGTTACCTACAAGGACCTTATGCCATTGCCACTGACTTATCTATATTAATTGTCAATCCTGATACAGATCCAAATTCATTTATCATTTCCAAAAGATGTTGTAGACAAAATAGAGGATTGGAAACATATAATAACAGATCATCTGCAAATGCTGTTAATTTAATAGTAGATTTACCAATGTTTATACCTTGAAAGTCTTCCCATTGCTGAAGAGACCTAATAAGGGGGGCAATAACCAAATTAAAAAGTAATGAAGACCTCATCTCCATTCACGCTCCATCCCGCCCTCTGCATTCGGCCAATGACTGTCGCCTCTCTTCCCCCCTGGTTACCTCCGCCCACGCTCGCATCCAAGACTTCTTCTGCACTGCCCCCTCCATTGGAACCAGCATCCCCCTCCATCAGAACTTCCCCCAACTTGCCCAGCTTCAAACGGGCCTTAAAAACCCACCTCTTCCTCAAAGCCTTCCAGTCCCCCACTTAACTGCCCTCCTTCCAGTCTCCCACCCCCCCCTGTCCCCCTCCTACCTCCCTCTTCGTTTTCCTCTTCCCCCCCTCCGTCCCTGCCTCCGTTCTCCCCTTTCCTCCTCGTACCCTTGCGTCTCTGTCCGTCCTACCCCCCCCTTAGATTGTACGCTCCTTCGAGCAGGGCCTCCTCTCCTCCTGTTCTCCACCACCTTAACTCTGCTCTCCAGCTCCTTGTTTCCTCCATGAGGTCCTTCTGCCCTTCTACCCCTCTCGCTACCCCGATGGGGCCCTCACCTTTCATCTAGCTGTACTTTGAGCTTCTGAGTTACTGTGCTTTTTGTTAACTGTACCGTGCTGTCTCACCCTGTACCGTATTTCTGTCTGTCCCTGTACGGCGCTACAGATACCTAGTGGCGCCCTATAAATAAAAATTAATAATAATAAAATAATAATAAGGGGCATCCTTGTCTGGTACCCCTAGACATGTATTTGCTCTTTTATTATTAATCATTAATTCTGTACAGGGATTATTATACAAATATTGTATAAATTGTGAAAAAAGAGGACCAAAGGTGCGTATTTCAAAAATCTGCTGCAAGAAGACCCATGAGACTTTCTCGAAGGCCTTTTCTGCATCTAAACCTAATATAATATTCTGATTCTCTTTATTTACAGATGTTATTACTGCAGAATGAACCGTTCTTATCCCTTTGACTGCATATCTCCCATGTGTAAAACCCAACTGATGTTCTGTCAGCAGAAAAGGCATAATAGAGTGCAATATGTTTGGCATAATTTTGCCAGCCCTCAATTTTAACTAAATGAACTTAAAAAATTCATAAACTGCGTTCTGGGCGCACTCCCCTCTCGCACAGCCCTAGTTACAGCCCTGCGGATTAGGTACAAAAGTGCTCCGACTTTTCCATACACATACAAAGATAAGATTTACTTTTGTGGGATATGATTGCTTACAATTTATGCGGGGTGATCCCTGCTTTGCAGGAGGACACAAAACCCTTTTCTTCCCTTACAAGGATGGGGATTTTATGGCATCCCGTGAAGTGATGAAGAACAGGTATTGTCCTTGTAATGGGACACACTTTGCCCTTTCAAGGTGTACTGATGGGGGAAAACGCATTTTTAAGTGCACTACAACCAATGAAATCGAAAGCTATAAAAGCACAAAAGTGACATATGTGATAACGCAGTTCTAGTGTCCCCTCACCCACAAGATTCATTTCAGGCATAAATGGAGCTAAACTGAGCATTATTTTAGGAGAAAAGTTGAAATGTTTACATTAATGTAGGGATCATCATCATCACCATCAACATTTATTTATATAGCGCCAGCAAATTCCGTAGCGCTTTACAATTGGGAACAAACATTGATAAGACAATACTGGGTAATACATACAGACAGAGAGGTAAGAGAACCCTGCTAAAGTAGATGTAGGTTGAATTTTAAAATAATGTTTTAATTGTTTCGAGCATTATTTCCCCCATGTACATTTCAGGTGGGTACACAAACCGACAAAGCCTGATTTCCTCATGCCAGTTCCAAGTACTGTGATCTGGACGTACACCTTGTAATATGCTAAACATACCATTAAATGGACTTGCGCAAATCAAGAAGCTTTGGTGGGTCACAACTGTTAGTATTGTACATTGTCTTATTCTTTTACAAGTTTATTATTAGTTATTTTCAAACATGAGTACAAAGACCATACATAAGGGGAGATATGACATGCATTACAAATAAGATAACAGTAATAACATGAAGACACTCATGAGCAATAAATGGGTGAAGCAAAGACGAAAAGATCAAGGGGTTCCCTATCCCAGAACTGCCCAGAAACAAAATGTTCTTAAAACTGGACCATGATAAATCCAAAGCTCAGGAGTTATATGTCAAATTTAATGTAATCCTCAGACAAATGTTCTGCAACAAACAATGTGCAAGTGAAACTGATCTCACCCCTAACAGGCAGCGTTCAGACATGTAAGCCACTCAGCAGTGCAGATCACAGATACAGAAGACTTTTATGTCTGTGAGCACTACGCATCCTGCAGCAGTACTACTCAGAAATACTCAGCAGTACCAATGTCATGGTGCCTCAGCTCATCTTTCAACATTTTTTTTTTTTTTTAAAGTTTTATTTTTGCAAGGTCACATTAACAAAAGAATACGATTGGCAGAATGAATACCTTTATCAAGAGTAGTCAAAAATAACATCGTCTACAACCAGCGTTAGACAGGAGAATCGCCAAGTCAACCGAACGATTAAATTTAGGGGTAATGATTGACCCAAGGTTTTTGTACAAAGAGAAAAGAATAAGAGGGAGTGTACAGAGGAAAGAGGGAGCGAGAGAAGAGAGCAAAAAAAAAAAAAAGGTGAAGAAGGGTAAGAAGTGACTAGATCCAATGTAAGGGAAGAGAGATAACCTAGAAAGAAATGAGGCTTTAGAACTAAGTTATGTAAAGGGTGGACACGCCTGAAAGAAGGATAACCATGGGTCCCAGACCCTGGTGAAGGCTCTCAAGGAGTTCCGAATAATACTGGTCATATACTCCATCCGTTGAGTCTGCCAGACTCTGTTAATTATGGACTGCGTGGAGGGAGGGGATTGCAGACGCCAGTCTGCTGCTATTTGATAAGTAGCTGCCGAGAGAATGTGCCTGATCAATTTATTCTGATGTCAGTATGCCGAGGGAGCGCCCACAGGGAGGAGAAAGAATTTAGGCTGCGGGGATTGTCCACCTGAAGGTTTGAATTAATCAAACCTCTAATCTCGACCCAGAAGCCTGACAATTTGGGGCACGACTACCATATGTGGAGGAATATGCCCTCATGAGAGCACCCCCGCCAGCACCGATCAGACAAGTCAGGGAGGATTCTACGAAGACGCGAAGGCACATAGTACCATCGGTAACCTTATATACCTTATATACCTTATATACGTTCTCTTTAATTCTAACACAGATGGAGCTAGAGGCAGCATTCTCGTATATCTCAGACCACTCTACAGCTCTTCACCAAGGTCCCGTTCCCAGGCTAGTTCATGGAGGGATCTATCTTTCAACATTTTTAAGACAAACTTTAATTAATATTGTTGTGAATAACACATGAAAGCAGTATATGTTCTGAAGCTTTAAAGGCTGATTTCACTTTTTTAATTATAGTTTAAAAATTCCACTTGTCCCCTTTACTTAAATTGTGGGAAGAGCAGCGATGTGTCATTCTCATCTCTTACCACTTCATTCTGTGCATTGCGCCAATGATCATATGGCAGCGCCAAGAGTTATCAGGCTGAACACCCATGAAATGTAATTATGTTGGTGACCAGAAGAGCTCTATTGATGGTAAGAGGCAGGGCAGTGAAAGCGATCTTCTGTGGATTACTTACCCATCTCCTTCATGGAGGCCTGATTTAATCATGAACCCATAAGCACAGAGAAAGGCGGTACCAGGAGAGGCACCCACACAATGCAGATCTTAGTGCTAGTCACACAAAGCTCCAGCTGCTCTAGTTCCTGCCCAGAGCAAATGAATGATGAATGAAATCATGACTGAATGAGAGCTACAAGTTGATTGTTGTTGATCCATTGGAAATCCTAGTAATAAAAGGCCTATATAATTTATACATTTATGGAGATAAGGATAATGGCAGCAATATTCAGAACTTGAATTCACAGGACAATAAATGTGATGGACAAGTTAAATTGCTGACATTGTGAAAGTAGGGGTAATTTAGCTGGAAATGGTCAAATGTCCGCTACAGAAAGTATTACTAAAACAGATTACTACTTATTTCTATAAAACACTTTGAGGTAGATTTACTAATAAGTGGATTTTATTGCAGTTTGAAAAGCTCCACACATCAGATGCGGTTTTCAGTCCTAAACCAAAGGATTTTCTTTGGGTCAGGTCATCTAGGAGGGCCGTAGAGATTACTGACTCAATGCTGAGTAGCACAGAGCCCTAACCGGTGGGTACCAGGGTCATTTACCAATTGTGTCCTCATTATTAATAAAAATTATAAGTAGTGCCCCTGTCTGAAACAAATAAGCAGTAGTGCCCCCATTAACATATAATAAGTAGTAGTGCCCCCAATATTGAGGAATAAATGAATAAGCCGACTTAAATAATAAATTAGTATTTCCCACATAATTTAGTAACAAATCTTCTTTTCTTGATCCAAAAATATTTTTTATGGAAAAGGTAAAAATAAAACTCGGATGGAACGGACCACTCCTGAGGAGCACCCACACATCTATGTAATAACTAGGCAGCAAATTAGAAGCAGCCTCTTACACCACTCAGCCAATCACGGATAAGAGACTGCTCCTGATTGGCTGCAGGGCTATCTCCTATTAATAGGGGGGAATATTGCTTATTAACTTTAGACAGGGATACTACTTATATATTTATTAACTATGGGGGCACTAAGATTTATTTCATTACTTATAATGGGGGCATAAGTAGTTAATTAGCCTGGTTCCACCTGATACTCCACCAGTCAAAGGTACCAGAGGGGGCCCAGTGCTACTCAGCATTTGGCCAGTCATCAATAGGTCCTAATCATTTATATAAGTCATAATAAGTAATATTTTGCATAAATGGCTTACATGTGAAATTCCACCCAAATTTTAATTTTTAGTTACCCTTTAAAACAGAAGCAAAACATTTGAGCCAAAGATGGATGAAAATAGATGGTAAACGCTACATTTTCCACGTGTTTTAGCACTTATATTTTGTCTTGAACTATTTTAAAACATTTTGGAAAAAATAAAAGCATATAGATATACATTAAATTACGTCTAGATCAGTAGCCATGCCTTGCAATGTATGAATTACACAGATAAGATTGAAAGCACTGAATGCTTCATTTACAGGCTGTAAGATGTTCTCGCCTTATAGAGTAGGTGGGCAGAGGAGGGGGATGTCAGGCTCTGTGGTGATGTGATCATACACATCACACTGCTTGATGCAATTTCCACAGTGGCATTGACAATGGCACTGTGTGGTGATGTCAGAGTACTGCTTCATGCACCTGTCAATGACACTGAGGAACACCCCTTGCATTGCATCATGATTTGTCCAGGTGTAAATATGCACCTTTTAGTTTGATTTGCTCATAACTCTAAATGAGGGTCATACTGTGCAATCCATTAATTGATCACAATCTGGCTACTGAGATGGAGGAGCAAGTTTGACAACTGATTTTTGGTGATACGGGCCGAATAAGTGCATGGCTGCTCTCCCAGAGAAGTAGTATTGTTATTTCTGTACAAGACATGTTCCGGTTCTTCCACGATCTCTATTTTTTCTGAGAAGTGTTTTATTTCAATTGCCAAACCCTTTCTTATGCTATTTGTAAGACTATAAGTTCCAAGGAAATGTTCTGCCTATCACCATCATCATTGTCAAGTGTCAACAGATACAGTCTGATTCAGATCTTGTGTGCAGAACATTTTTCCACGTACTCTATTAAGAAAATTTAATAATGTATTTCTCTCTGTATTAAACAGAGATGGATTCATAGATTCTGTTATTAAAAAAAGCCTGTAATTTTTTTTATAGTTTTATTCCATATTATATTAGTGACATAATGAAAGTGGTTCTGTCTCCCCCAAATTAGTGTCCTAAGGTCATCATATAATTTTGGCTAGATTGAAGCTTCAGATCCCTTTCCTCAAGTACCCCAGCACTTGTGCTTTCATCAAACATTTGTTCAGGCTTTTTATTCACTGGTCCATTAGTCTGGTTTTTGCATTTCTTTTCTTTTTTTTATCCCCCTTGATATTTAGCTTTCTTTGTTTAGCTAAGATAGTGTTAAACTGGGGTATCAATATATGTATTTTTTTATGTTTTAATTTTACTTCATTTTAATGCTTGCACACTTTTGTATGCTCATGGCCAGTGCCAGGGTACCATGCCCCTATGGAAAGCCTGTGCGTGTTGACTGCACCGCTGGAGAAGGTTTGGTCATAACATGAAATAGACATGGCCATAGCAATAAGGGCATAATGGTCATGTACAATTAAGTTTGAACTCCCAAGAATAAGGTCCATTCCTTGTAATCTGGCAGCTGTCAATGCGGGATCTCTCTTCTGAGTATTTACTATAGACACAAGAGGTTAGTGGTCTGCGACCAATATGAATACATGTCCATAAAGACACTGGTGGAATTTCTTGACTTCCCATACAAGATGTAAAACTTCACAATCAATTGTGGGTAATTCCGTTCAGCAACTGTTCAGTATATTGATGCAAATGCGATAGGTCGCTCAATGCCATCTGGTAGAGTATGTGAAGACACTGCTCATATTGCATAAGGTCAGGGCCGGATTAAGGGAATAGAGGCACCTAGGCTAAGAGGGCCTCCATTCCCCCGTGAGGCCCCACCTTTGAGCCGTCCACCCTGTGTGCCTGTGATGGCTCATGGTGAGTATAGTATATGTGGCCTACTTTATAGTTCCGCAGAGGTAGAAGTTAGGAGTATGTATTTATATTTTGTACCAAATTGTCATCGTTAAATTTACATCTTTCAGGAAAAGACAATTCTAGCGATTTGAGGTTCATTAGAGAATTAACATTTTCCTTAAATGTTTTGTTGTTGGGTTTTACTGGTGTTAATAGACTGGCCAATAAACTGTATGGTTTCACACCCATTACACTTAGCTGGACTGATGCTTTCTTTTTGCCACAACATTATTGGCATCCCAATAAAGCTCCACTCTTCTACATATGTGGCCCAATCTTCTATAGTGCCATGGAAGGCTGACACCATTCCAATGTAGCCTCATATATGAATGTTTAACTGTTGGGGGGAGGCTGCTTTATTCACTGTATACTTGAGTAATACTTGATTATCTTATGTGTCCCAGCTGCGCTCTGGGCTTGTATGACACACTTTTACACTGGCTCCCACTTTATATGTTTCACCGCTGGTTTCCTGGCGATTTCTTTGCGCAGTGATGAATGCTGTTTTATCCTCGTCACCAATTGCTGTGTATGTACTTTTTAATAAACAGGCTGTCCATTTGGATATATTAAGAACAGCAGCTGCTGAACTGCTAACTTCTGAGTTCATGCGTATAATACAATAAATGACAATTGGACAAATTGTTAGAACACACTTGGAATTAGGGATGTGCACCGGCGACTTTTGAGGTCTCGTGTTTTGTGTTTTGGATCCGGATTTTCGTTATTTTTGAGGTTCGGATTTGTCTCGCAAAACACTTGACGAAAGGTCTCGGTTCGGATTTAAGGTATTGGATTCGGATTTTTTTTGAAAAAAACATAAAAAGTTTAAAAATCAAGTTTTTGGGCTTATTTTCACTCCTAGGCTATTATTAACCTCAATAACATTCAATAACAAGCATTTCCACTAATTTACAGTGTATTCTGAACACCTCACAATATAGTTATTAGTCCAAAACGTTGCAACAAGGTATCTTTCTGGACTGCGTAGAGGAGTGGGTCACCACAATATATATTAAAAACCCTGAACTTTTATGATTCGCACCAATAATTGTACCTGGACTGCGTAGAGGAGTGGGTCACCACAAGATATTAAAAACCCTGAACTTTTATGATTCCCACCAATAATTGTACCTGGACTGCGTAGAGGAGTGGGTCACCACAATATCTTAAAAACCCTGAACTTTTATGATTCGCACCAATAATTGTACCTGGACTGCGTAGAGGAGTGGGTCACCACAATATATTAAAAACCCTGAACTTTTATGATTCGCACCAATAATTGTACCTGGACTGCGTAGAGGAGTGGGCACTGGGCACCACAATAAAATATATAAAAAACCTTCAACAGATCTGCATTACACTACACATACGGCTGCTCCTCCATCCTCTCCATCATATACATGTTGGAGTTTTAGCGTGTGACAACCTCTTGTTTTTGATAATGTCAGTGCATTTTGAATATTTTTCAATTTGCCCCACACCACTGAATGTACTTTATCTATGATACGCAATACGCATCTATCTATCTTGACTGCGTAGTGTGGTGGCCCCGGTACACAATTTGGTACCGAGGCCACAATATAATTAAAAAACCCTCCACGTGTCTGAATTCCACCAAACAAGTATCTGGACTGCATAGTGGGGTGGCCCCGGTACCCAATTTGATACCGGGGCCACAATACCTCCTCCAAACATGCTACAGACAATTCGTCATTGAGAGACCCCAGACAGACAGGGTCGAAGTGTTATTGTTTGACTTTGTAAACCCAAAAAAATGTCCCTGTTGCACATAGTCGTGCAATGAAGACTGACTTTTTCATTTAAAGGCACGATCTTTCAAGTGTAGTGTTTGTAAGTCTAAGTCATATAATACTTTTGGTAAAATTGGTTTTTTTTGTTCCTCTTTATGGTAATTAATTAGTAATAGAATTAAAGTAGGAAATAGAATTAAATAGAATTAAAGTAGGAAATAGAGTGGTATACAGTTGTAGTGTGGTATAGATAGAGTGGTCCACACAATATAATAATAAAACCCTCAACTGGTCTGAATTCCACCAAACAAGTATCTGGACTGCGTAGTGGGGTGGCCCCGGTACACAATTTGGTACCGAGGCCACAATATAATTTAAAAACCCTCCACGTGTCGGAATTCCACCAAACAAGTATCTGGACTGCATAGTGGGGTGGCCCCGGTACCCAATTTGATACCGGGGCCACAATACCTCCTCCAAACATGCTCCAGACAATTCGTCATTGACAGACCCCAGACAGACAGGGTCGTAGTGTTATTGTTTGACTTTGTAAACCCCAAAAAATGTCCCTGTTGCACTTGCACATAGTCGTGCAATGAAGACTGACTTTTTCATTTAAAGGCACGATCTTTAAAGTGTCAGAAAGAGAGAGAAGACACAGGAGAGGAGAGTTGTAGCTGGGGACCTGGGGTGGAAGCTCCCAGGCTCCCCCAGCATTGCCTGGAAGTCTGAGCGTGGTGACTGAGCCAGGGCAAGGAATGTGTGCCCTGGATGAGGGGGAGAACTCCATGCCACTATAGTGAACCCAAGAGAGAGGGGGACACTGCACATGGAAGAGGCCCTGGAGTGAGGGCTGCTACAAGAGGCATGGTAGCTGTAGTGTCAGATCCTGAGGCTGACAGTACACAGAGTGACGTGTCAGAGCACAGGAGACATTATCCCCGCAGAGGAGGGATGAGCTGCAGTTGAGAGGTCTGCTGTTGAAATAGGACATGCACACTTTAACACACAAATCATTTCAGCGACAGGGCCTACCAAACAACTTTGACTGAAATGATTGGTTTGTTTGGGCCCCCACACCAAAAAAGCTATTCATCTCTCCCTGTACAGACTAAACAGGCTCTACTGAGGCAAGATGTCGTCCTCATCCTCAACCTCTGATTCCTCTCCCCCTACAGTGTGTACTTCCTCCTCATCACACATTATCAATTCGTCCCCGCTGGACTCCACAACCACAGGTCCCTCTGTAGTATCTGGAGGGCAGTGCTGTACTTCATTGAGGAATTGATTATTCATTTTTATAAACATCATTTTTTCAACGTTGTGAGGAAGCAACCTCCTTCGCCGCTCACTGACCAGGTTCCCCGCTGCACTAAAAACTCTTTCCGAGTACACACTGGAGGGGGGACAACTCAGGTAAAATAGAGCCAGTTTGTACAGGGGCTTCCAAACTGCCTTTTTTTCCTGCCAGTAACAATATGGACTGTCTGACATGTCTACTTGGATGGTGTCAGCAAAGTAATCATCCACAATTTTTTCTATTGTGACAGCATCCAATGCAGCGAGAGTAGACATGTCTGCAATGGTTGGCAGGTCCTTCAGTCCGGACCAGATGTTATCAGCATCCCCGCCAGTGCCTCTTTTGGGAAAACTGAGCTTTTTCCTCGCAGCCATAGATGTGGAAGAAAATGAGGGTGGAGCTGTTGGCATGTCACGGTCCTCTTCAGAGGACAATCTCCTGACCAGCAGGTCTTTGCACCGCTGTAGACTTGTGTCCGCCGGAAACAGAGACACAACATACGCTTTAAACCGAGGATCGAGCACGGTGGCCAGAATGTATTCCTCTGACTTTAAAAGAGTGACCACCCTCGGATCCTGGCAAAGCGTACGAAGGGCTACATCCACAAGAGCTACATGCTTGCTGTAATCGCAATGGCTTACCAGCTCCTCCCTCACTTTCTCCAGCTGCTTCTGCAACAGCCTGATCAGGGGAATGACCTGACTCAAGCTGGCAGTGTCGGAACTGACTTCTCGTGTGGCAAGTTCAAATGGCTGCAGAACCTTGCACAACACGGAAATCAGTCTCCACTGCGCTTGACTCAGGCGCATCCCCACTCCTTTGCCTATGTCGTAGGTGGCTGTGTAGGCCTGAATGGCCTTTTGCTGCTCCTCCATCCTCTGCAGCATATAGAGGGTGGAGTTCCAGCGCGTCACAACCTCTTGTTTGAGGTGATGGCAGGGCAGGTTCAAGCTTTTTTGATGTGCCTCTAGTCTGCGGTAGGCACTGGCTGAATGCCGAAAGTGTCCAGCAATTTTGCGGGCCACCGCAAGCATCTCCTGCACACCCCTGTCACTCTTGAGGTAATGCTGCACCACCAAATTAATGGTGTGGGCAAAACATGGGACGTGCTGGAAATTGCCCATATTTAATGCCCGCACAATGTTACTGGCATTGTCTGACACCACAAATCCCCATGAGAGTCTAAGTGGGGTAAGCCACTGGGAGATAATTTCCCTCATTTTCTCTAATATGTTGTCAGCGTTGTGCCTCTTATTAAAGCCTGTAATGCACAATGTTGCCTGCCTTTGCATGAGCAGCCATTTTGTAGATGCTGCTACTGATGCAGCTGTTGCTGTTGCTGCGGAAGGGGATGCATCAACCCAGTGGGCTGTCACAGTCATATAGTCCTTCGTTTGCCCAGAACCACTTGTCCACATGTCCGTGGTTAAGTGGACAGTGGGTACAACCGCATTTTTAAGAGCACTGAGGACACTTGATCGTACTTCTCTGTACATTTTTGGTATCGCCTGCCTAGTGAAGTGGAATCTCGAGGGGATTTGGTACCGGGGACACAATACCTCCATCAACCCTCTAAATCCCACTCCACTGATGGCGGACACCGGGCGCACGTCTAACACCAACATTGCAGTTACAGCCGCAGTTATACGCTTTGCAATAGGGTGACTACTATCGTATTTGGTGGTCATGGCAAACGACTGTTGGACGGTCAATTGTTTGGTGAAAGACTTAGCGGTCTTACGACTTCCCCTCTGGGAAGATGACCGACTAACAGCAGCAACAGCAGCAGTGGCAGTAGTAGGCGTACCGCTGCAGGATTCCTCGGATGAATCCCGTATTGAGGAGGACTCAGTCTGGCTGCTGACTTGGGCTGCAGGACTGAATCTGATGGAGATTGTGGAGGAAGTTGACGAGGAGGGTGTTGCTGGTGTGTATCCAACTGGACCACGGGATTTAGGTGTCCCTGTACCGATGAGGGTCCTAGCCCCAGTTCCTGAACTAACCACTGAACTATGAAGGTTATTCAGGTGACGTATAAGGGAGGATGTTCCTAGGTGGGCAAGATCCTTACCCCTGCTTATTTGAGCTTTACATAAGCTACATATTGCCATACATTGGTTGTCTGGATTTGGATAAAAATAACTCCAGACCGAAGAGGTGCATTTTTTGGTCTTCTGACCAGGCATGACGATGGGCTTTTTCATCCCATGGACATCAGCTGTTTCCCCCCCTGGTGCCTCATTTACAATAACCACATCACCATCCTCATCATCAAGTTCCTCCACAGCGCCAGCTACATCATCAATAGCCTCCTCCCGAGCCACCTCTTCCCGTACAGTGATGGGAAGTACAGTGATGGGAAGGTCAGGCTTGACAACCACCAACACGCTTGGACTCGCCTTGGGGATTTGTGATAATTTCTCTTTAGAAGGCAGAGTTGTTTGCTGTTTTGTTGCTGACAGCATAACTCTCTTCAATTTTTTGTAGGGGGGGAGGAGGAGGAGGGCTAAGATCCGTGGGTGAAGCTGAACCACTAGTCATGAACACGGGCCAGGGCCTAAGCCGTTCCTTGCCACTCCGTGTCGTAAATGGCATATTGGCAACTTTACGTTTCTCCTCAGATGATTTTAAGTTTCTCTTTTTGCTACTTTTTCTTAACTTGGGCTTTTTGGATTTTACATGCCCGGTACTACGAGATTGGGCATCGGGCTTGGAAGACGACGTTGATGGCATTTCATCGTCTATGTCATGACTAGTGGCAGCAGCTTCAGCATTAGGAGGAAGTGGGTCTTGATCTTTCCCTACTTTATCCTCCAAATTTTTGGTCTCCATTATATGTAGCACAAGATACTGCAGAATGTGTGAACTTGGTAATATTGCAGTACCAATGGACTTATACTGCTGGATTGGTTTTACAAATTTGGTTATAATTATTATATATTTTTTTTTTTTTTAATTTTTAATTTTTTTTTACTTTTTTCTTATTTTTAAAAAACTTGGGAATAGTGGGGAAATAACTATGCCCTTAGAAGCACAGAGCACAGGACACAGCACCACTGGACTGAACAGGACACGGCACAGGACCCAGCAGCACTACGGAACTCAGCAGGACAGAGCACAGGACACAGCACCACTGGACTGATACTGCAGAATGTGTAAACTTTGTAATATTGCAGTACCACTGGACTTTTACTGCTGAATGTGTGAACTTGGTAATGTTGCAGTACCAATGGGCTTATACTGCAGGATTGGTTTTGCAAATTTGGTGGTAATTAAAAAATATTAAAGTAGTTTTTGGTATTTTTTAAAAAAACTTTTTTTTATTTTTTTAAACACAGGGGAATATTGGGGAAATAACTATGCCCTTAGAAGCACAGAGCACAGGACACAGCACCACTGGACTGAACAGGACACGGCACAGGACCCAGCAGCACTACGGAACTCAGCAGGACAGAGCACAGGACACAGCACCACTGGACTGATACTGCAGAATGTGTAAACTTTGTAATATTGCAGTACCACTGGACTTTTACTGCTGAATGTGTGAACTTGGTAATATTGCAGTACCAATGGGCTTATACTGCAGGATTGGTTTTGCAAATTTGGTTATAATTATTATATATTTTTTTTTTTTTTAAATTTTTTATTTTTTTTTACTTTTTTTTTATTTTTTAAAAACTTGGGAATAATGGGGAAATAACTATGCCCTTAGAAGCACAGAGCACAGGACACAGCACCACTGGACTGAACAGGACACGGCACAGGACCCAGCAGCACTACGGAACTCAGCAGGACAGAGCACAGGACACAGCACCACTGGACTGATACTGCAGAATGTGTAAACTTTGTAATATTGCAGTACCACTGGACTTTTACTGCTGAATGTGTGAACTTGGTAATATTGCAGTACCAATGGGCTTATACTGCAGGATTGGTTGTGCAAATTTTGTGGTAATTAAAAAATATTAAAGTAGTTTTTGGTATTTTTTAAAAAAACTTTTTTTTATTTTTTTAAACACAGGGGAATATTGGGGAAATAACTATGCCCTTAGAAGCACAGAGCACAGGACACAGCACCACTGGACTGAACAGGACACAGCACAGGACCCAGCAGCACCACTGACCTCAGAAGGACAGAGCACAGCACACAGCACCACTGGACTGATACTGCAGAACACAGCACAGCACAGCACAGCACTAAACAGCACAGCACAGCACTAAACAGCACAGCACAGCACAGCACTAAACAGCACAGAACTAAACAGCACAGAACTAAACAGCACAGAACTAAACAGCACAGAGGACCACCTAACACACCCTCCCTCTACCCTGATCAATGCCCGAGTGAAGATGGCGGCGACTAGCGGGGAATTTATAGGATCCGAGTATCGCGAGATCCGACAACGGGATTATGAGTCAGAGCCTCAGTTTCACTTTTGAATTTGGCGCCAATACCCGGATCTGTCTCGGATCCGACTCGGATCCGCAACGTTCGGGTGGGCTCGGATTCAGGAAATCCGAGTGCGCTCATCCCTACTTAGAATGAGGTACTTGCTGCTTGTTTCCTGCTCTGACAGTGTCCGCCCCAGCCTCTTCCCAGGCTTCCCTCTACTACAGCTCACACCGGGTTAGCGGGGAGTCACAAGACAGACATACTTGTCACATAGTGTTCCCTCCTGCGTATTAGGGGAGTCAAGGTATGGCTGGGGCGAACAGTCCTCTGTATAAGTACTACTTGCTGGATAAGTGATCAAGACTTGACTACAAGAAAAGGCTTATTGCAATAAGTTTTTGGTTTTTTAGCTTTGTTTTAAAATCCATCATATGTAAGCAGGCGGGGGCTGACGGACGTCAGCCCGGGGGGCACACGCATCACATTGATATTACTTCCGGGGAACGGGCGGCCCTAACAGCCGTGATTCCGATGCCCCCCTGCCCCCCGGCCCAGCCCGCCCCTGTATGTAAGCCTTGCTTCTGAAATCCTGCCTTGGTCCCCTGGATATAGATGCATCTGTCCTGGGGAGTTTTACCAACCATATGTCTCTATTCAGATATAAGTTTTTGCTGCGAATTATGAAACAGGCCAACTAGTTTCTTCATCTGTAGCACAAAACAAATGTTATTTAGAAATATTCTCTAGGTTTGCCCACATGTGGAAGTGTCATTATAATTGCTTGCTAAACTAATTGCTAAACTAAACTAGAGTGTACATTTGTTTCATCATTTTAACAAATAGGGGTCTATGCACCAAGCCAAACAAGCACTTAAATCATGTGGAAACAGTTGTTTCCGCATGATTTAAGTTTAGTGGAGGAGATTTTGCATCACAGTCCCCATAGATTAATATGTGGACTGCGATGTTCTGCAATGCATCAAGCTTTGATAAGCTGTGTATTGCGCAGAAACATAACGCCGTTACTTTTCTTTTCCTATGGGATTCTGCTGAAGCCTCTTCAGCTTTTCACTTCCTCCTTTCGCCGGCAGCACTAAGATGCCGCTAAGCAGTAAAGAATCTTCGCACAATAGTTGAAAAGGAGGGGAGGCTTCATGCATTCGGATGAAACATCAATATGTAGCGCCGCATTCTTCAGCGATACAGATTGATAGTTTACGCAGCCCCACTGTCACCAATGATGCATAGACCCCATAATATGGTGTATTCCTTTCCTCAATCCTACATTTTTCCACACAATTCTCTATAATGTAGCTGTTCACATATTTGATATCATGAAATGCAACATTATATAAATTATTCTATTTCAGTTTTATATAGTTTAAATTAAATCATATTACTGATAAGTTACAAATCAATGTCATCATTAGTTGGATATTAACTACTGTCTTAATAACTGCTACGTAGCAGCAATATTTTCAACTCAAGTCAATAAATCCAAAGAATGTTAAATTGGCGCTAAATATGGACTCTTTAAGGTGGTGACAGTCAGGCACTTTCTAACTGCTCTGTAACGCCCCCTGCGGGGAAAGCAGGGACAGACGCAACACAAAAGAACTTACCTTGAAAACGATGGTCACCTCCAGTCCGCTTCCGATTTCCCAGCTGCGATCCAATCCCAGCAGATCCGCAGCAGCAGCCCCTGTCACCTCCAATCACGTCCCTCTAAGATAGAGACAGAGATTACGGCCGTGCCTACCAGGTAAGGGCTGTCCGAGAATACGGCAAAGAACGAGGACACGGTCAGTCCAAGCTCACTTGCCGCCCCCTCACTTTGTTCTTGCCAAGACGCGGGGGACTACAGGCACTTAAGGCCAAGACTAGTCCGAGGACTAATCCCGCCTCAAGTACCTCACACACCTGCCGGTGAGGGCCTAACCGAAAGGGGGAATCGAGCGTAATACGCACCGGGACACTCCCACTTCCGATCCGGTTCCTCTGCGCCTTCCCGACTCCTGCAGATGACAAGAACACACAGCCTCCCTCTACGCTCTCAGTGAGACGAAGATGGCACCCACAAAACTGGACTGACTACAACAGCGACCCGACCCTAACAACGTTCTAATGGTCGGCAACGCAACTAAGTCAAACCACTATGATTAACTAGGTGTGGTGCACTAACGGAACTGCTCACTTACACACTACGGACTAAACCGGAGGGAGGTTCCTAACCCAGGTCGTACCAAGAAGCTGCCTTCTTGCTATGGGGTCACCCACAGACCCTAAGGACCGGTTCTTTAAGCCCGGCTGAGGCTCAGTGGAACAGCACACTAACCCGCGGGCCGACTGCCGCACGGAACAGCCGATCGAACTGAACCGCCCGACTGCCTGTACTCGGGTATCTCACACGTGTCCCTACGTCCGGAACCACAGGTCCACCTGCACGGAACCGGCCTTGAGGACCCTCGATCAGAACCACGGCCGCCCCTGGAACTGCCTCAAGGTGTGCTGCACTGCCACCAACTCACTCAGCCACCCCCTCTGGGTACCAGTGTGACCCCGGGGACCTAAGGGACAGGAAAACTACGTGTGTTCTCCCCTGACTATGTGTATGCTGGTAACTACACTTGTCCCCACAGCACGGGTTAGCACAGGAAACCACAGGAACAAGAGCCTACCTTTAATGGGGGCCTGACGTCTTGCCCCTGGACACAATTACATAGCACACCCAAAATACTGTAATTCAGCAATACCCGCCTCACAGACAGAATACAATATACAGTACTTTGTAGGCTACTTACCAGAGCACACCGCTGTTAGCCAACCAGCAGGTTGCTACAGCACCACAGGAGCCTCCGCTCTACTGTACCTCCTAACTACCTGTGCTCACCTCACACAGGACCGCGCCTACACTCACGAGGCTCCCATGCCTCTACCTCATCACCACCAGGGCCTTCTGCCCTTCACACCATGGGCCTCTGCCCAGCTACAAACAGAGCCTTGTGCTCTGATTAATGGGCCTCAGCCCCCTCTCTACCTCAGGGCTCTGAGCCCACTAACTAGGGCCTTGTGCCCTGCCACCTAGGGGTCCTAGCCCCTGCCTGAGGCCTGTGGCCTCCCTGACTGACTGAGGGCCTTGTGCCCTTAATAGCCTACGGGCTACCAGCCCCTAACTTGGCCCTCTGGCCTTCCTATGGCCTCTAAGCCACTAACTACCTAAGGACCTTGTGCCCTTGTACCTGGGGCTCTCACGCCCTCTACCTCACTAACAGGGGCTTGTCCCCTTTATCAAAATGGCCTACTGGCCCACTAACTTTATCCTCTTCTCCGGTTCGGCGCTGTTGAGGGCTGCTTGGCGGGGCGCTCTCAGCCCTTACAAGGGCTCCCCGCCGGCGATCACTGCTCCGGCGGCTTGATTGTAGTCTTCGGGCGGCAGGGTAGCTCACGGCCCTCACAAGGGCCCCCTGCCGCTGCTGCCGCTGGTCCTGTTGCTGGACGTCTTGAAGAGACGTCCTCCCTCTTCTCCGCCGACGGACTTCTGACAAATGGCGCCACCCGGCAACTTATATAGTCGCCGGCGTGACGTCATCAGCCGGTGCGAGCGCTGATTGGCTCGCGTCGGCGCCAATCTTTTGAATGGCCGGGCGCGAGCCGCGATTGGCTCGCGCACCCGGCCGCTGATTGGCCAGCGGGGAAAGATGAGCCCTGATTGGCTCATCCTTCCCCCGCGCACAGGACCTGCAGGAAAGAAGCCATACTCACCGCCGCTGGATCGATGGACGGGTGTGTAACCTTCTTTCTTCACCCGCTTGCAGGGCTCAGCTACCAGGGGACTCTTCACCCCCTTCCCGGGCACCAGGCACATCTTCAGCCCCTCCAGGGGCATAGCGATGGCGGGCATCTTCGCCCGCTTCTCGGGCACCATCTCCACAGCTCCAGAGTTATACACTTATTATGCCCGCACATAGCAGACAGTGCTCACAGAGCATATCCGCAGCACCAGGACAGGAAGTCTGTGTCTGTGTTGTAATGTGCAGGCATGGAGGAATTATGGTGTACATTGGGTGCAGAATGTCCCCCAATAAGGATCATATACAAACAGCAAAAGTGGAAAAACATTGAGGAAGTGGTTTTTGTGTTGTCACTTGGCCACTTTTACACACTGCATCTGGATCTAATATTAAGCAGACGGATTTACTAGAAAAAAGGTTTTTAATGGGAATCCGCGCTACCCTATGCTTAGTGTCATTCAGTATGCTGCCAAAGGGAATATAATGAAAGGGTAATGGTCCCAATCCACAACTGACAATAGATATTGAGGCTCATGAGCTTGAAATAGGTAGATAATTAAGGCCTACGCGTTTCGCCCTTGTGGGCTTTATCAGGGAACATTGGATGTGGATCTAACAAGGATTTACTGCAGGGGTGCAGGGGCAAACGGAGGATTGTCGGGGAGGGGGTTTCCCCCCCGACCTAAAAAAAAAAAACACCCCCGCGAGAGCTGCTGCAGCTCCGTTTCTTCAGTGCTGTCCTATACAGCAGCCGCGGCGCTGTCTAAGAAGCGTCCGCGGCGGTGCTGTATACACTACAGCACCGCCGCGAGCGCTTCTTTGACAGCGCCGTGGCTGCTGTATAGGACAGTGCAGCTATAGTGGCAACTTAGTTAGCGTAGGGGGGGTTTCTGGAGACTCAGAAACCCCCCCTGCGTGCGCCACTGCGGTGCAACAGTTTACACTGTCAAACTGGGATGTTAGGTGGATCATGGGTGTTCCTTGTACGGAATACAGATTAGCAGAGCCGTAACTTTTTAGCACCTGGAGCAAGAAGGAAAACTGCCGTTCCCCCAGATCTCAATTTTTTAGATCTAATATTCAGTATTGCAGAATCAAGAGGATTACCCAATCTACCGGAGAGAGTGAACACACCACTGAAGCCACATACTGTTGCATCTGAAAAATTGCAAAAATAGGGACATTTATAAATTCAAATTTAGACCATATCTCAGAAAAAGTTAACATTTCTTTACCTATTGTAATAATAACATCGCTAACCATAGTAATACCTATTTGTGCCCAAGAACAAAATGGCCTAGATGCTCTATCTCTTTGAAAGTCCCAAATCCCTAAAAAAGATAAAAAGAACGAATATCTATGTTGAAGCCCCCATTTACTACGTATGTTATTCCAAACTCGCCAGGTAGTAAATAACAGAGGATTATTCAATATTTCCAGAGGAATATCTGAGAGGGGTGTATGCAAAAAATATCTGAGACCCATATGTGGAATAAACTGCTGCTCTAAAATTACATTCTGTTGGTTAAGCCAATTTCCAATATATCTACAGATCGCAGCTTGGTTTACATTCGGGAAATTTAATCCCCTTTCTTGTTTAGTTTTCTGTAAAATCTTCAGACTAATCCTCACTTTTTTATTATTCCAGATAAATCTTTGGAATACTAGATACAATAATTTTTCATTTTTTGTAGATAGATGTACTGGTAAAACTTGTAGGGCATATAATATTTTAGGAAAAGTAATCATTTTAATTAAATCTTCCCTAGCCATAAAGGAGGGATAATAATGTTGCCAAGATTTTAACTCCAAAACAGCAGATTGAATTATACGATCAACATTCAATTTATAGAAATCTTCTACTTTTTTGGGTAAATATATCCCTAGATATTTAGGACCTCATATAGAGTCCAACGCAAAGTCCGTTTTAGGTGCATCTAACCAAAAAACACTACCACGCATGTGCAGAAAGCACCAAATCCGCCTGCATCTTGGACGCAATTAACACTTGCGACAGCTTGCGACTCACTACGAGAGAATGGGAGGAACGCGGAATTGTGAAGGCGTGACCATGTAAATACACACTAGTTGCAGTGAGGCGCAGACGCAACACACGCCAAAACAGGGCTAAAGCTGTGTGGCAGGAATTAGGTTGCGCAAGCGTTAGCTAGCTGCAGGAACTGCTCGCAGCTCAATAGGGTATTAAGAGTGGGACACAACTGGGGTTGCTTGCCACTCGTAATACCCTACCAAGCTGCAGAACACTCCCACCCCTACACTTCTTAAACGGACTTTGCGTCCGACTCTAAATGAGGTCCTGAATGGCTTATTTCACTGCCATATTTCTACTCCATGAATGTTACCTACAAGGACCTTATGCCATTGCCACTGACTTATCTATATTAATTGTCAATCCTGATACAGATCCAAATTCATTTATCATTTCCAAAAGATGTTGTAGACAAAATAGAGGATTGGAAACATATAATAACAGATCATCTGCAAATGCTGTTAATTTAATAGTAGATTTACCAATGTTTATACCTTGAAAGTCTTCCCATTGCTGAAGAGACCTAATAAGGGGGGCAATAACCAAATTAAAAAGTAATGAAGACCTCATCTCCATTCACGCTCCATCCCGCCCTCTGCATTCGGCCAATGACTGTCGCCTCTCTTCCCCCCTGGTTACCTCCGCCCACGCTCGCATCCAAGACTTCTTCTGCACTGCCCCCTCCATTGGAACCAGCATCCCCCTCCATCAGAACTTCCCCCAACTTGCCCAGCTTCAAACGGGCCTTAAAAACCCACCTCTTCCTCAAAGCCTTCCAGTCCCCCACTTAACTGCCCTCCTTCCAGTCTCCCACCCCCCCCTGTCCCCCTCCTACCTCCCTCTTCGTTTTCCTCTTCCCCCCCTCCGTCCCTGCCTCCGTTCTCCCCTTTCCTCCTCGTACCCTTGCGTCTCTGTCCGTCCTACCCCCCCCTTAGATTGTACGCTCCTTCGAGCAGGGCCTCCTCTCCTCCTGTTCTCCACCACCTTAACTCTGCTCTCCAGCTCCTTGTTTCCTCCATGAGGTCCTTCTGCCCTTCTACCCCTCTCGCTACCCCGATGGGGCCCTCACCTTTCATCTAGCTGTACTTTGAGCTTCTGAGTTACTGTGCTTTTTGTTAACTGTACCGTGCTGTCTCACCCTGTACCGTATTTCTGTCTGTCCCTGTACGGCGCTACAGATACCTAGTGGCGCCCTATAAATAAAAATTAATAATAATAAAATAATAATAAGGGGCATCCTTGTCTGGTACCCCTAGACATGTATTTGCTCTTTTATTATTAATCATTAATTCTGTACAGGGATTATTATACAAATATTGTATAAATTGTGAAAAAAGAGGACCAAAGGTGCGTATTTCAAAAATCTGCTGCAAGAAGACCCATGAGACTTTCTCGAAGGCCTTTTCTGCATCTAAACCTAATATAATATTCTGATTCTCTTTATTTACAGATGTTATTACTGCAGAATGAACCGTTCTTATCCCTTTGACTGCATATCTCCCATGTGTAAAACCCAACTGATGTTCTGTCAGCAGAAAAGGCATAATAGAGTGCAATATGTTTGGCATAATTTTGCCAGCCCTCAATTTTAACTAAATGAACTTAAAAAATTCATAAACTGCGTTCTGGGCGCACTCCCCTCTCGCACAGCCCTAGTTACAGCCCTGCGGATTAGGTACAAAAGTGCTCCGACTTTTCCATACACATACAAAGATAAGATTTACTTTTGTGGGATATGATTGCTTACAATTTATGCGGGGTGATCCCTGCTTTGCAGGAGGACACAAAACCCTTTTCTTCCCTTACAAGGATGGGGATTTTATGGCATCCCGTGAAGTGATGAAGAACAGGTATTGTCCTTGTAATGGGACACACTTTGCCCTTTCAAGGTGTACTGATGGGGGAAAACGCATTTTTAAGTGCACTACAACCAATGAAATCGAAAGCTATAAAAGCACAAAAGTGACATATGTGATAACGCAGTTCTAGTGTCCCCTCACCCACAAGATTCATTTCAGGCATAAATGGAGCTAAACTGAGCATTATTTTAGGAGAAAAGTTGAAATGTTTACATTAATGTAGGGATCATCATCATCACCATCAACATTTATTTATATAGCGCCAGCAAATTCCGTAGCGCTTTACAATTGGGAACAAACATTGATAAGACAATACTGGGTAATACATACAGACAGAGAGGTAAGAGAACCCTGCTAAAGTAGATGTAGGTTGAATTTTAAAATAATGTTTTAATTGTTTCGAGCATTATTTCCCCCATGTACATTTCAGGTGGGTACACAAACCGACAAAGCCTGATTTCCTCATGCCAGTTCCAAGTACTGTGATCTGGACGTACACCTTGTAATATGCTAAACATACCATTAAATGGACTTGCGCAAATCAAGAAGCTTTGGTGGGTCACAACTGTTAGTATTGTACATTGTCTTATTCTTTTACAAGTTTATTATTAGTTATTTTCAAACATGAGTACAAAGACCATACATAAGGGGAGATATGACATGCATTACAAATAAGATAACAGTAATAACATGAAGACACTCATGAGCAATAAATGGGTGAAGCAAAGACGAAAAGATCAAGGGGTTCCCTATCCCAGAACTGCCCAGAAACAAAATGTTCTTAAAACTGGACCATGATAAATCCAAAGCTCAGGAGTTATATGTCAAATTTAATGTAATCCTCAGACAAATGTTCTGCAACAAACAATGTGCAAGTGAAACTGATCTCACCCCTAACAGGCAGCGTTCAGACATGTAAGCCACTCAGCAGTGCAGATCACAGATACAGAAGACTTTTATGTCTGTGAGCACTACGCATCCTGCAGCAGTACTACTCAGAAATACTCAGCAGTACCAATGTCATGGTGCCTCAGCTCATCTTTCAACATTTTTTTTTTTTTTTAAAGTTTTATTTTTGCAAGGTCACATTAACAAAAGAATACGATTGGCAGAATGAATACCTTTATCAAGAGTAGTCAAAAATAACATCGTCTACAACCAGCGTTAGACAGGAGAATCGCCAAGTCAACCGAACGATTAAATTTAGGGGTAATGATTGACCCAAGGTTTTTGTACAAAGAGAAAAGAATAAGAGGGAGTGTACAGAGGAAAGAGGGAGCGAGAGAAGAGAGCAAAAAAAAAAAAAAGGTGAAGAAGGGTAAGAAGTGACTAGATCCAATGTAAGGGAAGAGAGATAACCTAGAAAGAAATGAGGCTTTAGAACTAAGTTATGTAAAGGGTGGACACGCCTGAAAGAAGGATAACCATGGGTCCCAGACCCTGGTGAAGGCTCTCAAGGAGTTCCGAATAATACTGGTCATATACTCCATCCGTTGAGTCTGCCAGACTCTGTTAATTATGGACTGCGTGGAGGGAGGGGATTGCAGACGCCAGTCTGCTGCTATTTGATAAGTAGCTGCCGAGAGAATGTGCCTGATCAATTTATTCTGATGTCAGTATGCCGAGGGAGCGCCCACAGGGAGGAGAAAGAATTTAGGCTGCGGGGATTGTCCACCTGAAGGTTTGAATTAATCAAACCTCTAATCTCGACCCAGAAGCCTGACAATTTGGGGCACGACTACCATATGTGGAGGAATATGCCCTCATGAGAGCACCCCCGCCAGCACCGATCAGACAAGTCAGGGAGGATTCTACGAAGACGCGAAGGCACATAGTACCATCGGTAACCTTATATACCTTATATACCTTATATACGTTCTCTTTAATTCTAACACAGATGGAGCTAGAGGCAGCATTCTCGTATATCTCAGACCACTCTACAGCTCTTCACCAAGGTCCCGTTCCCAGGCTAGTTCATGGAGGGATCTATCTTTCAACATTTTTAAGACAAACTTTAATTAATATTGTTGTGAATAACACATGAAAGCAGTATATGTTCTGAAGCTTTAAAGGCTGATTTCACTTTTTTAATTATAGTTTAAAAATTCCACTTGTCCCCTTTACTTAAATTGTGGGAAGAGCAGCGATGTGTCATTCTCATCTCTTACCACTTCATTCTGTGCATTGCGCCAATGATCATATGGCAGCGCCAAGAGTTATCAGGCTGAACACCCATGAAATGTAATTATGTTGGTGACCAGAAGAGCTCTATTGATGGTAAGAGGCAGGGCAGTGAAAGCGATCTTCTGTGGATTACTTACCCATCTCCTTCATGGAGGCCTGATTTAATCATGAACCCATAAGCACAGAGAAAGGCGGTACCAGGAGAGGCACCCACACAATGCAGATCTTAGTGCTAGTCACACAAAGCTCCAGCTGCTCTAGTTCCTGCCCAGAGCAAATGAATGATGAATGAAATCATGACTGAATGAGAGCTACAAGTTGATTGTTGTTGATCCATTGGAAATCCTAGTAATAAAAGGCCTATATAATTTATACATTTATGGAGATAAGGATAATGGCAGCAATATTCAGAACTTGAATTCACAGGACAATAAATGTGATGGACAAGTTAAATTGCTGACATTGTGAAAGTAGGGGTAATTTAGCTGGAAATGGTCAAATGTCCGCTACAGAAAGTATTACTAAAACAGATTACTACTTATTTCTATAAAACACTTTGAGGTAGATTTACTAATAAGTGGATTTTATTGCAGTTTGAAAAGCTCCACACATCAGATGCGGTTTTCAGTCCTAAACCAAAGGATTTTCTTTGGGTCAGGTCATCTAGGGGGGCCGTAGAGATTACTGACTCAATGCTGAGTAGCACAGAGCCCTAACCGGTGGGTACCAGGGTCATTTACCAATTGTGTCCTCATTATTAATAAAAATTATAAGTAGTGCCCCTGTCTGAAACAAATAAGCAGTAGTGCCCCCATTAACATATAATAAGTAGTAGTGCCCCCAATATTGAGGAATAAATGAATAAGCCGACTTAAATAATAAATTAGTATTTCCCACATAATTTAGTAACAAATCTTCTTTTCTTGATCCAAAAATATTTTTTATGGAAAAGGTAAAAATAAAACTCGGATGGAACGGACCACTCCTGAGGAGCACCCACACATCTATGTAATAACTAGGCAGCAAATTAGAAGCAGCCTCTTACACCACTCAGCCAATCACGGATAAGAGACTGCTCCTGATTGGCTGCAGGGCTATCTCCTATTAATAGGGGGGAATATTGCTTATTAACTTTAGACAGGGATACTACTTATATATTTATTAACTATGGGGGCACTAAGATTTATTTCATTACTTATAATGGGGGCATAAGTAGTTAATTAGCCTGGTTCCACCTGATACTCCACCAGTCAAAGGTACCAGAGGGGGCCCAGTGCTACTCAGCATTTGGCCAGTCATCAATAGGTCCTAATCATTTATATAAGTCATAATAAGTAATATTTTGCATAAATGGCTTACATGTGAAATTCCACCCAAATTTTAATTTTTAGTTACCCTTTAAAACAGAAGCAAAACATTTGAGCCAAAGATGGATGAAAATAGATGGTAAACGCTACATTTTCCACGTGTTTTAGCACTTATATTTTGTCTTGAACTATTTTAAAACATTTTGGAAAAAATAAAAGCATATAGATATACATTAAATTACGTCTAGATCAGTAGCCATGCCTTGCAATGTATGAATTACACAGATAAGATTGAAAGCACTGAATGCTTCATTTACAGGCTGTAAGATGTTCTCGCCTTATAGAGTAGGTGGGCAGAGGAGGGGGATGTCAGGCTCTGTGGTGATGTGATCATACACATCACACTGCTTGATGCAATTTCCACAGTGGCATTGACAATGGCACTGTGTGGTGATGTCAGAGTACTGCTTCATGCACCTGTCAATGACACTGAGGAACACCCCTTGCATTGCATCATGATTTGTCCAGGTGTAAATATGCACCTTTTAGTTTGATTTGCTCATAACTCTAAATGAGGGTCATACTGTGCAATCCATTAATTGATCACAATCTGGCTACTGAGATGGAGGAGCAAGTTTGACAACTGATTTTTGGTGATACGGGCCGAATAAGTGCATGGCTGCTCTCCCAGAGAAGTAGTATTGTTATTTCTGTACAAGACATGTTCCGGTTCTTCCACGATCTCTATTTTTTCTGAGAAGTGTTTTATTTCAATTGCCAAACCCTTTCTTATGCTATTTGTAAGACTATAAGTTCCAAGGAAATGTTCTGCCTATCACCATCATCATTGTCAAGTGTCAACAGATACAGTCTGATTCAGATCTTGTGTGCAGAACATTTTTCCACGTACTCTATTAAGAAAATTTAATAATGTATTTCTCTCTGTATTAAACAGAGATGGATTCATAGATTCTGTTATTAAAAAAAGCCTGTAATTTTTTTTATAGTTTTATTCCATATTATATTAGTGACATAATGAAAGTGGTTCTGTCTCCCCCAAATTAGTGTCCTAAGGTCATCATATAATTTTGGCTAGATTGAAGCTTCAGATCCCTTTCCTCAAGTACCCCAGCACTTGTGCTTTCATCAAACATTTGTTCAGGCTTTTTATTCACTGGTCCATTAGTCTGGTTTTTGCATTTCTTTTCTTTTTTTTATCCCCCTTGATATTTAGCTTTCTTTGTTTAGCTAAGATAGTGTTAAACTGGGGTATCAATATATGTATTTTTTTATGTTTTAATTTTACTTCATTTTAATGCTTGCACACTTTTGTATGCTCATGGCCAGTGCCAGGGTACCATGCCCCTATGGAAAGCCTGTGCGTGTTGACTGCACCGCTGGAGAAGGTTTGGTCATAACATGAAATAGACATGGCCATAGCAATAAGGGCATAATGGTCATGTACAATTAAGTTTGAACTCCCAAGAATAAGGTCCATTCCTTGTAATCTGGCAGCTGTCAATGCGGGATCTCTCTTCTGAGTATTTACTATAGACACAAGAGGTTAGTGGTCTGCGACCAATATGAATACATGTCCATAAAGACACTGGTGGAATTTCTTGACTTCCCATACAAGATGTAAAACTTCACAATCAATTGTGGGTAATTCCGTTCAGCAACTGTTCAGTATATTGATGCAAATGCGATAGGTCGCTCAATGCCATCTGGTAGAGTATGTGAAGACACTGCTCATATTGCATAAGGTCAGGGCCGGATTAAGGGAATAGAGGCACCTAGGCTAAGAGGGCCTCCATTCCCCCGTGAGGCCCCACCTTTGAGCCGTCCACCCTGTGTGCCTGTGATGGCTCATGGTGAGTATAGTATATGTGGCCTACTTTATAGTTCCGCAGAGGTAGAAGTTAGGAGTATGTATTTATATTTTGTACCAAATTGTCATCGTTAAATTTACATCTTTCAGGAAAAGACAATTCTAGCGATTTGAGGTTCATTAGAGAATTAACATTTTCCTTAAATGTTTTGTTGTTGGGTTTTACTGGTGTTAATAGACTGGCCAATAAACTGTATGGTTTCACACCCATTACACTTAGCTGGACTGATGCTTTCTTTTTGCCACAACATTATTGGCATCCCAATAAAGCTCCACTCTTCTACATATGTGGCCCAATCTTCTATAGTGCCATGGAAGGCTGACACCATTCCAATGTAGCCTCATATATGAATGTTTAACTGTTGGGGGGAGGCTGCTTTATTCACTGTATACTTGAGTAATACTTGATTATCTTATGTGTCCCAGCTGCGCTCTGGGCTTGTATGACACACTTTTACACTGGCTCCCACTTTATATGTTTCACCGCTGGTTTCCTGGCGATTTCTTTGCGCAGTGATGAATGCTGTTTTATCCTCGTCACCAATTGCTGTGTATGTACTTTTTAATAAACAGGCTGTCCATTTGGATATATTAAGAACAGCAGCTGCTGAACTGCTAACTTCTGAGTTCATGCGTATAATACAATAAATGACAATTGGACAAATTGTTAGAACACACTTGGAATTAGGGATGTGCACCGGCGACTTTTGAGGTCTCGTGTTTTGTGTTTTGGATCCGGATTTTCGTTATTTTTGAGGTTCGGATTTGTCTCGCAAAACACTTGACGAAAGGTCTCGGTTCGGATTTAAGGTATTGGATTCGGATTTTTTTTGAAAAAAACATAAAAAGTTTAAAAATCAAGTTTTTGGGCTTATTTTCACTCCTAGGCTATTATTAACCTCAATAACATTCAATAACAAGCATTTCCACTAATTTACAGTGTATTCTGAACACCTCACAATATAGTTATTAGTCCAAAACGTTGCAACAAGGTATCTTTCTGGACTGCGTAGAGGAGTGGGTCACCACAATATATATTAAAAACCCTGAACTTTTATGATTCGCACCAATAATTGTACCTGGACTGCGTAGAGGAGTGGGTCACCACAATATATTAAAAACCCTGAACTTTTATGATTCGCACCAATAATTGTACCTGGACTGCGTAGAGGAGTGGGTCACCACAATATATTAAAAACCCTGAACTTTTATGATTCGCACCAATAATTGTACCTGGACTGCGTAGAGGAGTGGGTCACCACAATATCTTAAAAACCCTGAACTTTTATGATTCGCACCAATAATTGTACCTGGACTGCGTAGAGGAGTGGGCACTGGGCACCACAATAAAATATATAAAAAACCTTCAACAGATCTGCATTACACTACACATACGGCTGCTCCTCCATCCTCTCCATCATATACATGTTGGAGTTTTAGCGTGTGACAACCTCTTGTTTTTGATAATGTCAGTGCATTTTGAATATTTTTCAATTTGCCCCACACCACTGAATGTACTTTATCTATGATACGCAATACGCATCTATCTATCTTGACTGCGTAGTGTGGTGGCCCCGGTACACAATTTGGTACCGAGGCCACAATATAATTAAAAAACCCTCCACGTGTCTGAATTCCACCAAACAAGTATCTGGACTGCATAGTGGGGTGGCCCCGGTACCCAATTTGATACCGGGGCCACAATACCTCCTCCAAACATGCTACAGACAATTCGTCATTGAGAGACCCCAGACAGACAGGGTCGAAGTGTTATTGTTTGACTTTGTAAACCCAAAAAAATGTCCCTGTTGCACATAGTCGTGCAATGAAGACTGACTTTTTCATTTAAAGGCACGATCTTTAAAGTGTCAGAAAGAGAGAGAAGACACAGGAGAGGAGAGTTGTAGCTGGGGACCTGGGGTGGAAGCTCCCAGGCTCCCCCAGCATTGCCTGGAAGTCTGAGCGTGGTGACTGAGCCAGGGCAAGGAATGTGTGCCCTGGATGAGGGGGAGAACTCCATGCCACTATAGTGAACCCAAGAGAGAGGGGGACACTGCACATGGAAGAGGCCCTGGAGTGAGGGCTGCTACAAGAGGCATGGTAGTTGTAGTGTCAGATCCTGAGGCTGAGAGTACACAGAGTGACGTGTCAGAGCACAGGAGACATTATCCCCGCAGAGGAGGGATGAGCTGCAGTTGAGAGGTATGTTGTTGAAATAGGACATGCACACTTTAACAAACCAATCATTTCAGCGACAGGGCCTACCAAACAACTTTGGCTGAAATGATTGGTTTGTTTGGGCCCCACACCAAAAAAGCTATTCATCTCTCCCTGTACAGACTAAACAGGCTCTACTGAGGCAAGATGTCGTCCTCATCCTCAACCTCTGATTCCTCTCCCCCTACAGTGTGTACTTCCTCCTCATCACACATTATCAATTCGTCCCCGCTGGACTCCACAACCACAGGTCCCTCTGTAGTATCTGGAGGGCAGTGCTGTACTTCATTGAGGAATTGATTATTCATTTTTATAAACATCATTTTTTCAACGTTGTGAGGAAGCAACCTCCTTCGCCGCTCACTGACCAGGTTCCCCGCTGCACTAAAAACTCTTTCCGAGTACACACTGGAGGGGGGACAACTCAGGTAAAATAGAGCCAGTTTGTACAGGGGCTTCCAAACTGCCTTTTTTTCCTGCCAGTAACAATATGGACTGTCTGACATGTCTACTTGGATGGTGTCAGCAAAGTAATCATCCACAATTTTTTCTATTGTCACAGCATCCAATGCAGCGAGAGTAGACATGTCTGCAATGGTTGGCAGGTCCTTCAGTCCGGACCAGATGTTATCAGCATCCCCGCCAGTGCCTCTTTTGGGAAAACTGAGCTTTTTCCTCGCAGCCATAGATGTGGAAGAAAATGAGGGTGGAGCTGTTGGCATGTCACGGTCCTCTTCAGAGGACAATCTCCTGACCAGCAGGTCTTTGCACCGCTGTAGACTTGTGTCCGCCGGAAACAGAGACACAACATACGCTTTAAACCGAGGATCGAGCACGGTGGCCAGAATGTATTCCTCTGACTTTAAAAGAGTGACCACCCTCGGATCCTGGCAAAGCGTACGAAGGGCTACATCCACAAGAGCTACATGCTTGCTGTAATCGCAATGGCTTACCAGCTCCTCCCTCACTTTCTCCAGCTGCTTCTGCAACAGCCTGATCAGGGGAATGACCTGACTCAAGCTGGCAGTGTCGGAACTGACTTCTCGTGTGGCAAGTTCAAATGGCTGCAGAACCTTGCACAACACGGAAATCAGTCTCCACTGCGCTTGACTCAGGCGCATCCCCACTCCTTTGCCTATGTCGTAGGTGGCTGTGTAGGCCTGAATGGCCTTTTGCTGCTCCTCCATCCTCTGCAGCATATAGAGGGTGGAGTTCCAGCGCGTCACAACCTCTTGTTTGAGGTGATGGCAGGGCAGGTTCAAGCTTTTTTGATGTGCCTCTAGTCTGCGGTAGGCACTGGCTGAATGCCGAAAGTGTCCAGCAATTTTGCGGGCCACCGCAAGCATCTCCTGCACACCCCTGTCACTCTTGAGGTAATGCTGCACCACCAAATTAATGGTGTGGGCAAAACATGGGACGTGCTGGAAATTGCCCATATTTAATGCCCGCACAATGTTACTGGCATTGTCTGACACCACAAATCCCCATGAGAGTCTAAGTGGGGTAAGCCACTGGGAGATAATTTCCCTCATTTTCTCTAATATGTTGTCAGCGTTGTGCCTCTTATTAAAGCCTGTAATGCACAATGTTGCCTGCCTTTGCATGAGCAGCCATTTTGTAGATGCTGCTACTGATGCAGCTGTTGCTGTTGCTGCGGAAGGGGATGCATCTACCCAGTGGGCTGTCAAAGTCATATAGTCCTTCGTTTGCCCAGAACCACTTGTCCACATGTCCGTGGTTAAGTGGACAGTGGGTACAACCGCATTTTTAAGAGCACTGAGGACACTTGATCGTACTTCTCTGTACATTTTTGGTATCGCCTGCCTAGTGAAGTGGAATCTCGAGGGGATTTGGTACCGGGGACACAATACCTCCATCAACCCTCTAAATCCCACTCCACTGATGGCGGACACCGGGCGCACGTCTAACACCAACATTGCAGTTACAGCCGCAGTTATACGCTTTGCAATAGGGTGACTACTATCGTATTTGGTGGTCATGGCAAACGACTGTTGGACGGTCAATTGTTTGGTGAAAGACTTAGCGGTCTTACGACTTCCCCTCTGGGAAGATGACCGACTAACAGCAGCAACAGCAGCAGTGGCAGTAGTAGGCGTACCGCTGCAGGATTCCTCGGATGAATCCCGTATTGAGGAGGACTCAGTCTGGCTGCTGACTTGGGCTGCAGGACTGAATCTGATGGAGATTGTGGAGGAAGTTGACGAGGAGGGTGTTGCTGGTGTGTATCCAACTGGACCACGGGATTTAGGTGTCCCTGTACCGATGAGGGTCCTAGCCCCAGTTCCTGAACTAACCACTGAACTATGAAGGTTATTCAGGTGACGTATAAGGGAGGATGTTCCTAGGTGGGCAAGATCCTTACCCCTGCTTATTTGAGCTTTACATAAGCTACATATTGCCATACATTGGTTGTCTGGATTTGGATAAAAATAACTCCAGACCGAAGAGGTGCATTTTTTGGTCTTCTGACCAGGCATGACGATGGGCTTTTTCATCCCATGGACATCAGCTGTTTCCCCCCCTGGTGCCTCATTTACAATAACCACATCACCATCCTCATCATCAAGTTCCTCCACAGCGCCAGCTACATCATCAATAGCCTCCTCCCGAGCCACCTCTTCCCGTACAGTGATGGGAAGGTCAGGCTTGACAACCACCAACACCCTTGGACTCGCCTTGGGGATTTGTGATAATTTCTCTTTAGAAGGCAGAGTTGTTTGCTGTTTTGTTGCTGACAGCATAACTCTCTTCAATTTTTTGTAGGGGGGGGGAGGAGGAGGAGGGCTAAGATCCGTGGGTGAAGCTGAACCACTAGTCATGAACACGGGCCAGGGCCTAAGCCGTTCCTTGCCACTCCGTGTCGTAAATGGCATATTGGCAACTTTACGTTTCTCCTCAGATGATTTAAAGTTTCTCTTTTTGCTACTTTTTCTTAACTTGGGCTTTTTGGATTTTACATGCCCGGTACTACGAGATTGGGCATCGGGCTTGGAAGACGACGTTGATGGCATTTCATCGTCTATGTCATGACTAGTGGCAGCAGCTTCAGCATTAGGAGGAAGTGGGTCTTGATCTTTCCCTACTTTATCCTCCAAATTTTTGGTCTCCATTATATGTAGCACAAGATACTGCAGAATGTGTGAACTTGGTAATATTGCAGTACCAATGGACTTATACTGCTGGATTGGTTTTGCAAATTTGGTTATAATTATTATATATTTTTTTTTTTTTAAATTTTTTATTTTTTTTTACTTTTTTCTTATTTTTAAAAAACTTGGGAATAGTGGGGAAATAACTATGCCCTTAGAAGCACAGAGCACAGGACACAGCACCACTGGACTGAACAGGACACGGCACAGGACACAGCAGCACTACGGAACTCAGCAGGACAGAGCACAGGACCAGGGCCGCCGAGAGGGGGGGGGAGCGGGTACTAATTACCCGGGCCCGGCATGTCAGGGGGCCCGGCCCGGGCCCTTGCGCTGCTGATTTTTTTTAATTTTTTAATTTTTTTTTTGAAAACGTTTTTTTTCCTTTCCTTTTTTTTTTTTTTTTTGGCGGGGGGGGGGCTCGGTCGTTGGTGGGGGGAGCAGGCTAGTTTAAAAAAAAAAAAAAACATACTCACCTGATCGCGGAGCCGGCATCCCTCCTCTCTGCTGCTCTGTGCTCTATTCAGACTGTCTGAATGCTGGGTGTGATGTCATCATGTCATGCCCAGCATTCAGTCAGTCTGGAGCACAGAGCAGCAGAGAAGACCAAGAGAGGAGAAAAGGTAAGTGAAGGGAGGAAAACGAGGGGGGCACAGAGGGGTTAAAAAACGGGGGGGGGGGGCAGCATGACAGAGGGGTTAAAAAATGAGGGGGAGCACAAAGGGGTTAAAAAACGGGGGGGCAGCATGACAGAGGGGTTAAAAAATGAGGGGGCACAAAGGGGTTAAAAAACGGGGGGGGCAGCATGACAGAGGGGTTAAAAAATAAGGGGGGGCACAGAGGGGTTAAAAAACGGGGAAGCAGCATGTCAGAGGAGTTAAAAACGGGGAAGCAGCATGTCAGAGGGGTTAAAAAATTAGGGGGAGCACAGAGGGGTTAAAAAACGGGAAAGCAGCATGTCAAAGGGGTTAAAAACGGGGAAGCAGCATGTCAGAGGGGTTAAAAAATGAGGGGGAGCACAGAGGGGTTAAAAAATGGGAAAGCAGCATGTCAGAGGGGTTAAAAAATGAGTGGGGGCACAGAGGGGTTAAAAAATGGGAAAGCAGCATGTCAGAGGGGTTAAAAATTGAGGGGGGAGCACAGAGGGGTTAAAAAACGGGAAAGCAGCATGTCAGAGGGGTTAAAAAATGAGAGGGGCACAGATGGGTTAAAAAATGGGAAAGCAGCATGTCAGAGGGGTTAAAAATTGAGGGGGGAGCACAGAGGGGTTAAAAAATGGGAAAGCAGCATGACAGAGGGGGTGAAAAAATGAGAGGGGCACAGATGGGTTAAAAAACGGGGCAGTATGGCACAGTGGGGTTAATAAACAGGGGTCAGCATGGCACAGTGGGGTTAAAAAATGGTGGGCAGCATGACACAGTGGGGTTACAAAGGGGGGGGGGAGGCATGGCACAGTGGGATTGAAAAAGGGGGGGAGCAGCATAGTATAGTCTGATGAAGGGGAGCCAGATGAAGGGGGCAAAAACAGCATGGAGGGCACAGTGTGATCATAAGGCATGGCGATGATGAAGGGGCACATTATTGTAATATTGGAGCTGGAGGAAGGCCTAATTATTAATCGTGGGTGCTATTGATTTAACGCTGGGGCTGGCTGTAATTTTCTAAATGTAGCCATTTTTTTTTCAAAATAGGTCCTTCAACATTTCTGGATCCGGACAAGCCACAACTAAAGAAAGCAGCAGCCACAGGTGGAGAAAGTGAGAAGAACAGGTAGGAGAGAGCAGCACAGTGTGTGAAATGTTGTGATTCTAGTAGGGACAATACCAATTTTTGGTGAATGTTGTGTCCAATGTAAGGTGTAGGCCAAGACTGAACTGTTTGTGTACACACTGCATTGTTTGTATACTACCCTGTGGTGGTAGATGTCCTGAAAGTCAGGAGTGCTTAAACATATGTGACGCTCCGGCGAATTGAGAGCCTAGTGGTTTTTATGTTAGCCACGCCCCAATGGCACGTTTGCCATGCCCCCAAATGCATGACCGCACCTCCCAAAATTTTTGCACTGCCGTTTGGCTAGCCACGCCCCTGAATATATGACCATATACCTAACTTTTTTTGCGCCGCCGTAAGGCGGCGCAAAAAAATTTTGGGGCTTACTTCACTATGAGGGGGGCCCCATGAATTTGTTGTACCCGGGCCCTGAATTCTTCTTGGCAGCCCTGCACAGGACACAGCACCACTGGACTGATACTGCAGAATGTGTGAACTTGGTAATATTGCAGTACCAATGGACTTATAATGCTGGATTGGTTTTGCAAATTTGGTTATAATTATTATATATTTTTTTTTTTTTTAAATTTTTTATTTTTTTTTACTTTTTTTTTATTTTTTAAAAACTTGGGAATAATGGGGAAATAACTATGCCCTTAGAAGCACAGAGCACAGGACACAGCACCACTGGACTGAACAGGACACGGCACAGGACCCAGCAGCACTACGGAACTCAGCAGGACAGAGCACAGGACACAGCACCACTGGACTGATACTGCAGAATGTGTAAACTTTGTAATATTGCAGTACCACTGGACTTTTACTGCTGAATGTGTGAACTTGGTAATATTGCAGTACCAATGGGCTTATACTGCAGGATTGGTTGTGAAAATTTTGTGGTAATTAAAAAATATTAAAGTAGTTTTTGGTATTTTTTAAAAAAACTTTTTTTTATTTTTTTAAACACAGGGGAATATTGGGGAAATAACTATGCCCTTAGAACATACTTACCAACTTTTAAAGACAGCCGTCCGGGAGGGGGTCCGTTGAGGGGGCGTGGCCACGCGGGGATGCGCCGTTTGGCTCCGCCCCCTGTCAATCATGAGACATTCTGGCCAATCGCAGCAGGGGGCGGGACCACGATGCCGCGGTTAGCCCCGCCCCCACCATCTACAACAACGGGGAGACGCTGGATCCGGGATTTTTGCCTGCTCTCTCGGGAGTCCGGGAGAACTGAGAAAAATTCGGGAGTCTCCCGGACATTCCGGGAGAGTAGGCAACTATGTCTTAGAAGCACAGAGCACAGGACACAGCACCACTGGACTGAACAGGACACAGCACAGGACCCAGCAGCACCACTGACCTCAGAAGGACAGAGCACAGCACACAGCACCACTGGACTGATACTGCAGAACACAGCACAGCACAGCACAGCACAGCACAGCACAGCACAGCACAGCACTAAACAGCACAGCACTAAACAGCACAGCACAGCACTAAACAGCACAGAACTAAACAGCACAGAACTAAACAGCACAGAACTAAACAGCACAGAACTAAACAGCACAGAGGACCACCTAACACACCCTCCCTCTACCCTGATCAATGCCCGAGTGAAGATGGCGGCGACTAGCGGGGAATTTATAGGATCCGAGTATCGCGAGATCCGACAACGGGATTATGAGTCAGAGCCTCAGTTTCACTTTTGAATTTGGCGCCAATACCCGGATCTGTCTCGGATCCGACTCGGATCCGCAACGTTCGGGTGGGCTCGGATTTCATAAATCCGAGTGCGCTCATCCCTACTTGGAATGTCTACCTCTGTGGTGCTATAAAGAAGTTCACGTATATTACAGCCTTCTTACCTTTAGATGTGACAGGTGTTCTGCTGACACTCCACTGCGTGCTCAGTGGAGTGTCAGCACTCCACTGAGTGCGTTCATGCTGCTCAGACAGATGAACGCACTTCCTCTCTGAGGTTATGGGGCTGCCTGACGTCTTTTTAGAGTGCTCACACAGTGCTCTAAGGAGACTGTACAGTCACAATAGCCTCTTGCTTTTTTACATGTATGAGGCTAACCTGACTGCACAGTCTGTTTGGAGCGCTGTGTGAGCTTCATGGAGACATCAGACGGCCCCACAATGCTGAGAGGACTGCAATAATAGCAGAAGAGGGCCACTGGTGGGGAACCCTAGTTAAAATAATTAAACATGTCAGATAATGAGGAAGGAGCTGTGTTTAATTTAAATCCCTGAGGAAGCTGTCACCCAGATTGGGGTACTGCTTGGAAAATAAAAGCAATGAAGAAAATCCAGCTTTTATTTAAATTATAATTTGCACCACATGTATCATTACTATACATGAAAGGCGATTTTGATATTTTCCTCTTTTAGGAAAAAAATTACACTGACTGTGAAGCATAGGTAAAAAAAAAATGGTATTTCTGTATATTGGAGATAGTTAATGTGTGGGTAGATCTCAGCTCCTACCAGCTTTTGTACTTACATTGTTCTTGAGAGTTTCTGTCAATCATTCTTTTTTGCAAATTATACAATTGTAGGCAACAAGCCCATCAATATGCTATGTTTATAAATGGCAGATTACATATATCTGGAGTTTCACAAATCCAGCTGCCACACAAATAAAAGTACATGTTAGCTTGTTATATGATAGATTATAATATTTCACACTAGTTTCAATAAATGTGTGTGTTCCCCACTGAGCAGGAGGAAGAATGATATCTGTCCAGGCAGCTACAAAATATAGATAAGTACGAAAAGAGATTTGATGCTTAGACATAAAATTAGTATTAAAGAAAATGTGTTGCTACTTGCAATTAAAGATAACACTCACAAACCTCATAATAAACATGGTGTGAAGAATGAAATAATCTACTGCAAACTGGACTTGATTAATAACATTTTCTTCAGTTCTAATGAAAACTTATACTGTATGGTGGCAATCCCTCGACTGAGAACCCCCACAACTGCTCCAGTGAGACTCCGGCGAAATTAACTCCTCCCAGGACCAGCGCCAGGGCCTATTAGGAACAATTTAAAGGGAAAAAATGCAGGTAACCCAGTGCTCTCCTGCCCCCAGCCAGCCCCTGCTGGGCATTCCATTTCTCAGTTGTTGCACCTCCTCACACCCCCCTACCTTGGTGGGAGTGTCATCAGTGCTCAGCACTAGCCTATAACTGACACTGAAGAGTAACAGAATGATGTGCCACCCCCTCCTCTTCTTCTCTGTTCTACAAGGCAAGAAACGGCAGGGAGGAGGTCCAGACAAAAGCTTATATAATTAAACATACACCCCCTTGTGTACTAATAAGGAAGGGGATGTGTTTACTCTAAATACACAGTAGGCCAGCACTCAGTGCTATCACCACAGGGCTTGCTTTTCCTGGGCAGGGGGTCTGCATTTTTTTGTAAACCAATCACCTACGGAAATCAGCCCCATGCTGGCCATTCTCACCTACACTGTAGGAGGACCCTACACTGCAAGACCAAACCAGCTTTGCATAGCTTGGTGCCAGTATCAGATTTTCCTCGCAATGTAACCAGACCAGACCAGGTTATGTGCCCTAGTGTTAGATTCACTTTAGGGAGAAAGGGGGTCTATGTCAGGGTTTTTTATAGTTTATCTTACTTGCATACACATGTTCTGTGCAAGCTAATGGCACACATATGTGTAGTTTTTAAAACAAAGACTATATGTCAGTCATCACATCACTGGAGCAAATGATATAGCTGAAACCAGGCATACTTATGAGAAACCCAGTACTTCCATCTGCTGCATCGGAACGCCCTCTATATTGTTAGGAACCCCTCCAGCCGGCACAACACAACCCGGAATCTACTCTGCCAGTCAGGTGTTCACTGGAGCCCCTGATGGAGGGGACAGACTGGGCCGCAGACTGACAGAGGGTCGTGAAGTGTGTACCGGCTGGGGAGAACCCAGGCAAGCAGAGTGAGGTCCACGCAGAGGTCAAGGGCCGGCAGCAGACAACAGTATCAGTAAACAAGCTGAGGTCAGGGGTCACAGGCAGATAGCAGAAACGGTAAACAAGCCGAAGATCAGGGTCACAGGAAACACAAGCGAAGTCCAAATCAAAGCGAGGGGTCATACACGGGAAATCAGTAGCAGTATCAGGATACAGGAACAGGAACAAGCAGGTCAGCAGACTGGAGCACAGAAGCTATAAC
Organism: Mixophyes fleayi; assembly: GCF_038048845.1. NCBI lineage: Eukaryota > Metazoa > Chordata > Amphibia > Anura > Limnodynastidae > Mixophyes > Mixophyes fleayi. Next base: position 107,271,635 of record NC_134404.1, on the reverse strand, counting down.
TGGCAATGAGGTAGCAGACCTCATTGCCTTAAGTAGTAGACCCAGCCAATCAGAGCCTGGCTCTGATAATCCTCAGCCCCCTACCTAGATTAATTAGCCTACAGGTATAATTATGTTGAGCGCATGCGCCCGGCTTCTCACCACCGGGACGCAGCGCCGAAGCGTCCATCCGTTGCCCCGGCAACGGCCGGGTCATGGGCGGAAGTGACGTCCCGGTCGCCATAGCGATGGCCGGGACGCAGGTAGGAAGGTCGCGGCAGCTGGGCACCTCCGCGGCTCGTAACAGTACCCCCCCCCTTGAGGAGGGGTCGAGGGACCTCGACATCCAGGTTTCTTTGGAAATTTTTTGAAGAAATCCTTCAACTGTTTAGGCACACATAGTCGTCTTCGCGGAACCCAGGATCGTTCCTCTAATCCACGTTTTTTCCATTGTACTAAGAAGTGTACCTGCCCCTGCACTCTTCTGGAGTCAAGAACTTTCTGGACCACAAATTTTTGTGTTGTGTTCCTATTTCCCACAGAAAGCCCTATCGGCTGGGATTGACTCGGGTATAGTACTGGTTTAAGTAATGAACAATGAAACGTGTTCGGAATCTTTAGTGAGCCAGGAATCTTCAACCTAAAAGCTACCGGATTAATCTGCTTGGTGATCATGAACGGACCAATAAATTTAGGCCCTAGTTTTTTACAAGGCTGTCTGAGCCTAACATTCCGAGTTGAAAGCCACACTTTCTGGCCCACTTTAAATGAACAGGTGGTACGATGGCTGTCCGAATTTTTTTTAGCAGACAATGAGGATTTTCTCAATGAGGACTGAACTTTCCTCCAAATTACTCTCAGATCAGCAGCTGTGGAACGAATCTCCGGGATACCAGCAGATTTGAGAGAATATAGTGAGTTAGACCTGGGATGGAAACCGAAGTTACAGTAGAACGGGGAAGTTTGAGTAGATGAGTGAGATGAGTTATTGTATGCAAACTCTGCCCAGGGCAGCAAAGAGGACCAGTTGTCATGGAACTCTGAAGTGTAACATCGGAGGAACTATTCCAATGACTGGTTAACCCTTTCAGTCTGCCCATTTGACTGAGGGTGGTATGCGGATGATAAACTGATCTTGATTCCAAGGAGAGTACAGAAGGATTTCCAGAATTGGGCTATGAACTGAGAACCCCGATCAGAGACGATGTCAGTAGGAAGTCCATGGAGACGGAAAATATGTTGAATGAATAAGACGGCCAAATCCTGAGCAGTAGGCAGTTTGGTTAGTGGAACGAAATGTGACATCTTGCTGAACTGGTCTACCACGACCCAAATGGTAGTGTGTCCTGCAGAAGGTGGTAGATCAACTATAAAGTCCATGGACAAGTGCGTCCATGGTTTTGCAGGAATGGCCAAAGGAACTAACTGACCTACTGGACGGGTCCTGGAGACTTTGTTTCTGGCACAAACCTCACATGACAGGACGTGACTCTTGACGTCAGCAGATAAAGATGGCCACCATACAGTACGGGAAAGGATTTCTATTGTCTTAAAGACTCCCGGATGTCCGGCAGTTTGACTATCGTGTGCTTCAGCAAGAACTGCCCTCCTCAGATGAACTGGGACAAACAAACATCCTGCTGGAGTATTATCAGGGGCTAATATCTGAAACCTCTGTAAGGTACAGCTCAGGTCTTGGGTTAACCCAGCATGAATCATAGACACAGGGACAATAGGTTCTGGGCTAGTGACCGGAGCATGATGTGCCAGGAAACTTCTGGACAGAGCGTCCGCTTGAATATTTTTAGAACCAGGACGATAGGTGATAATAAAGTTGAACCGGGTGAAGAACAGCGACCAACGAGCCTGTCGGGGGTTCAGACGTTTGGCTGACTGTATATATTGCAGATTCTTATGATCCGTTATAACGGAGATCTGGTGTGCAGTGCCTTCCAACCAGTGTCGCCATTCTTCAAAGGCCCATTTAAATGCCAGCAATTCTCGGTTTCCCACGTCATAGTTGGTTTCTGCTGAGGAAAACTGACGGGAAAAAAAGGCACATGGATGTAAGCGGTGGGTCTGAGGATTTTTTTGTGACAAGATGGCCCCAGCACGACGTCAGAGGCATCTACCTCAAGAATAAACGGTACCTTAGGATCTGGATGTCTGAGGACCTGAGCAGACATAAAAGCTTTCTTCAGGGTTTCGAATGCAGTTTTCGCCTGTTGTGACCAAACAGCTGGATCACCTCCTTTACGGGTCAAGGTGACGATGGGAGCCACGATATCCGCAAAACCGCCAATAAACTTCCTGTAGTAATTGGCGAATCCCAGGAATCTCTGGACCGCTTTGAGGTTGTTCGGTTGTACCCAGTCTAGGATTGCTTGGACCTTGGTTGGGTCCATAGAGAATCCTTCCGAGGAGATAATATAACCAAGAAAGGATACCTTTGGAACCTCAAACTCACATTTTTCGAGTTTAGCATAGAGGTGATGTTTTCTCAACTTTTGTTACACTTGTCTAACATGACCCTGGTGTACTGACAACGAGTCCGAATATATGAGGATGTCGTCCAAGTAAACCACAATGAAATGTCCCAGAAACTCACGTAGTACTTCGTTAATTAGATCCTGAAACACTGCAGGGGCGTTACTCAGACCAAATGGCATGACCAAATATTCATATTGGCCGGCGAGTGTATTGAATGCCGTCTTCCACTCATCACCTGCTCTAATACGTATGAGGTTATATGCACCCCGGAGATCAATTTTGGTGAAGACTGTTGCACCTCTTAGTTGATCGAACAATACAGAGATGAGAGGAAGTGGATAGGTGTTTTTAACTGTGATGAGGTTCAATCCTCTGTAGTCAATACAGGGTCTTAGCCCTCCGTCTTTTTTAGATACAAAAAAACAACCAGCTCCTACTGGAGATTTGGACGGCCTGATGAAGCCCTTTTCCAAATTCTCCTCAATATACTCCTGCATGGACTTGGTCTCGGGAGCTGAGAGGGAATACAGACGTCCCCTGGGCAACTTGGAACCAGGTATGAGCTCGATAGCGCAGTCGAAGTCACAGTGAGGTGGTAGGGTATCCGCTGCTCTCTTGGAAAACACATCCCAGAAGTCGTGGTATTGTGAGGGAAGTTGCTCCGGAATAGACTGGACCAACCGCAGCGGTAGTGACAAACAGGACTGTTCACAATAAGAACTGACCTTGGTGATGGTTTAGAGAGTAAAGTTTCTATTTTTGCAGATGACACTAAACTCTGTAAGGTAATAAAATCAGAGCAAGATGTAGCTTCTCTACAGAGGGACTTAAATAAACTGGAGGATTGGGCGGCTAAATGGAATATGAGGTTTAACACAGATAAATGTAAGGTTATGCATTCAGGGATCAAAAACAAGAACGCAATCTATAAATTAAATAGAATTAATTTGGGAGAATCTATAATGGAAAAGGATTTGGGAGTGCTCGTAGACAGTAGACTTAGCAATAGTGCTCAATGTCAAGCAGCAGCTGCAAGGGCAAACAAAGTATTGGCATGCATAAAAAGGGGCATAGATGCAAGGGAAGACAGTGTAATTTTGCCACTGTATAAATCATTGGTAAGACCTCATCTTGAATATGCAGTACAGTTCTGGGCACCACTCTATAAAAAAGATAATTTGGAACTAGAAAGGGTTCAGAGAAGGGCGACAAAATTGATAAAGGGTATGGAGTCATTAAGTTATGAGGAAAGGTTAGCCAGTTTAGGCATGTTTACTTTAGAAAAGAGGCGTCTAAGGGGAGATATGATTACTATGTACAAATACATTAGGGGTCAATACAGAGAGCTTTCATGGGAACTTTTTACCCCAAGGACCATACACAGGACACGTGGTCATCCCCTAAGGTCAGAGGAGAGGAAATTTCACAACCAGCAAAGGAAGGGGTTCTTTACAGTAAGGGCAGTCAAGATATGGAATTCATTGCCAGGGAAGGTTGTGATGGCAGATTCAATAGATATGTTTAAGAAAGGGTTAGACAAATTTTTAGCGGAAAGGTGTATCCAGGGATACGACCGTTAGTTTAAAATAAAGCATAGTAGTGGATATAGGGTAAAAATTGGATTGCAATATTGAGTCTGGGGGGATTTTCAAAATTGAAACAGATGGGCGGTTGCCTACTCTGGATTAATTTCAAATATAAGTGCAGGATCGCAGGAGATCCAAAATAGGTTGAACTTGATGGACTGGTGTCTTTTTTCAACCTCATCAACTATGTAACTCCAGTGGATAATTTCTCCTTTTATCCAATCCACTACAGGGTTATGCCGGGAAAGCCATGGGTGACCCAGGATCAAGGGCACCGATGAGCAATCAATAAGGAAAAAGGTTATTGATTCTGAATGGAGGGCTCCGATATTCAACTGTAGTGGCGGGGTCTCCCAGGAAATCGTGCCACCAGGTAACGGAGCTCCATCTAAACCACAAACCGTAACAGCAGACTTGAGTCTTACCATTGGAATTTCAGCAGCGCGGGTGAACCCGATGTCAAGGAAGTTGCCCGCAGCTCCACTGTCAATGAAGGCTGCCAGGTCCATGGAATGAGTATTGAACGTGAGCTGTGCAGGGATCAATACGGCATTTTTCGGGGAGACAATTTGTAGACCTAGGTGAACTTTCCCCTTGTTCCCTAGGCATGCTCGTTTCCCGGATTATTTGGGCAGGAACGGGAGAAATGGCCTCTTGTGCCACAATATAAACATAGGCCTTGTGATCGTCTCCTGTCTCTTTCCTCAGGGGAAAGGCGATATGCTCCTAATTGCATCGTTTCCTCACCATCCGTGGAAACAGGAACAAAGGCGGTTGGAGGTGATGATGTCTCCTTTTCAGTTCTCCGCTCTTTATACCTCCTGTCAATTTTAATGGAGAGGTGCATCAGATCCTCCAGAGAGCTAGGAGATGGGTATTGCACCAGCGAATCTTTGATCTGCTCCGATAGGCCGAGACGGAACTGACTAGGTAAGGCGGGATCGTTCCATCCGCTATCAGGTGACCATCTACGGAATTCAGCGCAGTATTCTTCTGAGGTAGCAGACCTCATTGCCTTAAGTAGTAGACCCAGCCAATCAGAGCCTGGCTCTGATAATCCTCAGCCCCCTACCTAGATTAATTAGCCTACAGGTGTAATTATGTTGAGCGCATGCGCCCGGCTTCTCACCGCCGGGACGCAGCGCTGAAGCATCCATCCGTTGCCCCGTTGGGCGGAAGTGATGTCCCGGTCGCCATAACGACGGCCGGTACGCAGGTAGGAGGGACGCGGTGGCTGGGCACCGCCGCGGCTCGTAACACACATGTCCTTACTGGACATGGCTTACATTCCCCCCCTCATCTCGTACATACTTGCCAACTCTCCCGGAATGTCCGGGAGACTCCCGCATTTCGCGAGAGACTCCCATACTCCCGGGAGAGTGTGGCAATCTCCCTGATCTGCCCACTTCCTAGTGAAGTGGGCAGAATTAGGTCCAAAACGCAGCGATTCACCGTGAATAGCTGTAAAATGACGCGTTGTGCGTCATTACGTCACTGGGGCAGGGCCAAAATGACAAAAAATTTGGAGCCCCGCCCCCTGCACGCCCACCTTCCCCGGCAGGCTCCCGGATCATACTTGCCATTAGTTGGCAAGCATGATCTCGTAAGGTGTCGCAAGTGTCATTTGTCTTTGGACATGAATTGCATGCAATTGCGTTTATTGGCGTCAGGTCCATTTCCGAGCATACGCAACATACACTATGCAAGTGGTGAACACTGATTGTGTCATCATATACCTGGCCCCACTCACTTGATGTCATAAATTCCGTCAGCACAAATTTAAAGTGCCCACTACTCCCCAAAATAAATGAAAATTAGTATCTTAATTATCTGAAATTGATACATTTAGAGGGCTTTATTTAAGTAAATAAGCATGAAATGCAGTATACCTAATGTCAGCACACTCAATAACAAGGATACACATATTTACTCCTTAATATAACACATATATACTTACAAACAAAGGTACACAAGCAAACACTGTGATACACGCTGACTTTTCTGTAGTGTTCTAGAGGCATAATAGGAGTTGCTTCAGGGATTCTATGTATGATGACCTCCAGGTCCCACCCCACGACACAAAGTAGTCGATGACCTCACTTCTAGATAACCAATGGCAGTGCAGAATGCTCCTTGCACAGACACTAGTTGTTCAGAAACTGAATTAAAGACAGAAAAGTTGGGGCCCAATTTGGCAAAAAAAGACAGGTATATGAAACTGATAGTCCCAATCAGCCTCTGCGCTAAATCAATAGCTGTCAGGATTTGAACCCAAAGCTTTTGCTTCTGTAGACTGCTGCTCTGCTGACTAAACTATTCTGGCTGCTGGACAGTGCCCTACCTTTACCTTGTGTTCTAGCTCAATTTAACTGTTCTCCTGATGTTCCAGCTCCACCCCCTGACTTCCTGTCTCTTTACCGAATTATTGTGCTCCTGAAAGTAATCTATTTCCTGCTGTTGTTGTTGCTGCATTTCTGCCTCCAGTTATCCACTATTTGTGTACTGATCTTAGATTGTCCTTCATTACGCCTCTGCCTGAACGCTTTTGCTTTATTGCTTGATTGTGCAAGGAACCTGGCTGCCATTGATCATTCTTATTTCATTATCCCCATGTGGCCTACCTTCCTTCTTGCCACTGGACTCCTATTCAGTCTCCGGGCCATTACAATAGCACCCACGTTGAATAATTCGACCTCTCTCTCCCTGCAACCAGCCCCACAATTAAATTAATAGTATTCACCATTTGATAAATACACCTATTTCCCCCAACCAACCCTGACATTAATAGCATATACATTTAATAAATACACCAATTTCCTCCCAAACAGCCCCAAAATTAAGTTAAGATTCCATTACTTGACCTTAAATTAATGTGCCCAACTATTAAATGAAACAGCCTACACCCCACAACTAAATTAATGTCACCCATCATTAAATAATTAGCCCCTAAACACAATCCACCATTAAATTAGCCTCTTAGCCTAAATAAACCCAGCTTCCACCCACATTAAATCAAGCCCCACTCCCTCTACCTTCCCACACACTTACCTTCTTCCATCTGCACTGTGCTGGAGTGACAAACTCTTCTGTCTGCCTCTGTTGCAGTCTGCACATGGGACAACGCCTGTCATGTGGTGCTCAGCCCTTGTGAGACTTGCCAGTGCTGGACATAGGAGGAAGGGAGGAAGGAATGGATAACACAATCCATGGCCACATGGAGCAGGTCAGCCACAAGAAACCATACAGTGCCCCGCTTGTGCCCCTTGAGCCAGCGCTAACAGGAGTACCAGGGACAGGCACAGAGCTCTCTGGTGCTGCTACATGGGGCTTTAATGGAGGTATGCTCTTCCCCTCGCTGCAGCCTCAAAGCAGCTGGACCACTACTATGGTCATCCTGCCTTTTGCAGTGATTCACGACCTTTGTGTCAGGGCGCGTGTATGTCACAATACCAAGCTGTAATTTGTAAATCAAACAAATAAGCTGAATATCACATTGGTTTTCAAACATAATCATATATAATCACGATGCTGGATTTATTTAATGCAATATTTTAAACGTGGTGTGTCACTCATGTGGCATCTGTGTCAAACGGTGTGGACCAATGAGGTTAGGAACCTCTACCCTATAAAAGAACATGTAACATAACGTGTATATGATGAGCTACAAGCTAGAAGGCACTAGAGATAAATAACTGTGGTATATCTCTGAATGTGCTCATACTATGACACCATTTAATGTATGTAACCTCCGAATTACATTTACAATAATGATGAATCATTGTATACATGATAAACATGAATAGAATACAATTACAAAGGCCTTAAATAAGCAAATAATTAAATTCCCAATACACTCCCTTGAAACAAATTGAACCTTGTGCACAAGTGCAAAATCAAGTTGTAAGGCCTGTCTTTCTGGTTTTCAGCGCCGGCCTGTTAATCATTATGTCTCACCAATTTCACAAGTGATTAAAACTGTTGCATGGAAAAGGGAATTCCCACTAACTTTTTATTAGCCATCTATCATCCTGTGGTGAATCTATCTTTCCTCAAGTGGAAAGAATGCAGCCCCATTTATCTGAAATACTTTAATAGGGAGAAAGAGCATCAATCAGCGTCATGGTAGTGATCTCAGAGAAATTATGGGAGTTCATTCTTAAACATTTCAATTGATTTTATTTTTTGGCTTTTATTCTTGGAAAATATGCTTGCAGGTCAAAGTAAAACCAAGGGGAACCCCTCCTAAAAGAAATACCTATACATGCCACAAAAATACTATGCCTGACTAAAATAACAAAATGGTCTCGGTGTCTTACTAAAGACTTTCATTTCTTTCCTTAGGTAAATAAAAATCACTCTAATTCCACGGAATTTAGGGATTGGGGCAGTGTTTTCTAATAAAGTAGAAAGGGCATAAAGTTCAGGCCATATTTGTTTAAATAATAAACTGCATATAGTCCAAAAAATGTGCTAAGTATAAGAATAGGGACTCAAGTGTGATGAAGAAGTACAAAGAGTTTAGTTTACCAAAACATGGTACTAATACTTTGTTATCCCTGTATACTAGTGATCTGGGGCTTTAATTCTTTATCAAGTTATCTTCAAAACATCTTCCATCCTAAAAGGTAATGTTCGTTATACATATCTGTGTAAACTAGGAGAGATAATTTTCATTACACTTTCACTAGATCATAACTCTTGTTCCTCTGCTTTCAGGAATGATTATGTTTATCATTATTAAGTTATAATGTGTGTGAGCTTTATTGGAAAGATTATGGGCCTGATTTATTAAGGCACGCAAAACGATCATATTTACATTATTTTTAAAACGCACGTAATTCGGCATTCGCACATCCGTATTCAACTACAAGGAGATCTGAAGAAACGTCTCTTGGTGAATATGAGTCTAGGTACACTCTGCTCTAACAGAGACAATACACTGCAGGATATGTATAATACGTTAAATATAAAGTCCCAGCAGAACGCACAGAAAAAAATAAATGTTCAACTATTGTCACCTGTTAAAAATATAGTCATTAATTAATAAACAATACAAAATAAGTGTTTTTTTTTTACCGATTAAATACATTTTTCATGTTGTCATTAATGTCTACTGTATACAAAATGCATTTTACAGTTGCTCCTGATTTCAACCACATTTTGCAGCATACAAACACGTTTGTCATCAATGAGCACATACACCTGCCCTGTAGCTGGAGCAAGTGATACGACAGAAAAATACGTACCTTTCAGATGCCCAACGCTTGAATCGGACACTGCTGTGTGCACTTGAGCTTGGCACGCCCTTACTGTACATTGACTACCAGCATACGCCCCTTCCCCTCCCCTTTCCGCCCATGAAATCGTAGGCTGTCGTAAGAGTCCTTTGTGCTCGAAGATGAATTGCATACACTTGCATTCTCTGGTGTATATACGCAGAGCATTTTATCATGAAATATGGCACGTATCGGCATTTAAGTTCCTTAATGAATCAGGCCCTATATGCTTTTGGAAAGCTTTTGTCTGGGGCCCTTTTGTGTATACAATACCTATTGATAGGAAATGGAATACATGATCAAAACTATGGATGTCTAGGATCTGCATATCTTAATCTGTTCTCCTCACAGAGGGTCTGCTCCACCTAATTACCTCCTACTGGGCTAATTGACCAAATGTTTTAAAAAGGAAACAAACTTTTATCTGAGGGGAAAATCAGGTTCACTTCTATGTATCAATGCAATATTTTATTTGGGCCCTGACATTTAATATTCTATTTCATCATATCAGATTTATGCTCTCATCCTGACACACCCTAATTATTTCTCATTTTGACGTTAACCTCATTCATGATCCACTGTTGAATGTGCTATCTTGCCAATTGCACTGAGGCTTTAATATATTTTGCATTAACAAGATCATGCCAGTTCAGGATATTAAACTAGTTTACTTTATACATCATCTACATCAGTTAGAAACCTCTTCAGATTTCCTATTTTATAGCAACTTAATCCATATTATCTCATTAGTATCTCTCTTTATTTTTATTTATTTTTTAAAAAATTAGATGTATTTTATATTATTCTTTTCTATATCTAGTTTTTATGTAGAGATGAGCGGGCTCGGATTGTGCTAATCCGAGCCCACCCGAACAGTGCGGATCTGACGGGATCCGAGCACTGTTCGGGTATTTCTGGCAGAAAAACAAACTCAAAATGAGGCTCTGACGTCCAAGTCTTGCGTCGGATCTCGCGAGACTTGGATCGCATAAATTCCCCGCTCAGGTCTGGCAGCAGCTGAACATGTGACAGGATCAGTGAATGGTAACCTGACATTATCTGCCACTTATCTGCCACTTCCGGTTGTGCACATCCGGTTCTGGACATCCAAGCAAGCGTGCGCTCCACGGTTTGGCGTGCACACCGCCAACAGAATTATTGCCACTGAACTACTAAACTCTGCTGAATTTCCTCATCGGATAATTCATTATTGACTGCCAGGACTACTCGTCTTCCAATCTATCCTGCAGTGGTTCAACTGGACACTCAAAGGAACAACCACCACATCGGGCATTACATCAAAGCGGAAGTATATTAACCAGTGTACTGTGGACATCAGTTTTACACGCTGGACCTCTTCTATCTCTAAAGACTATTATCTGATCCTATCCTGGATCACAGATTTTCTTCTGCCAATAGTGCACCCTGCACTCCACAATTAGGTTTTATATGTGAACTTTGACACTAGATAATGTTTGTACGAGATGTGCATTCTGTAACTATTATGCTTAATATTGATGTTGTCTACCCATGTTTTTATCAAACCCTTGATAAAGGTTTTTTTCCCTTATACATTAGGGTCATATTTTAGTTTCCAATTTATTCTACATCCACAATTTAGATTCAAGCGCAGAATATTCTGTATTCACTTATGCCTCCAGGCTGGACTATCCTGTTATTCCGCTGCTGAACCTAATATAGCCCGTAGTGCGCTATCCTCTTGACAAATATTGGTAACCTGACATTACACTGCACATATTCTGTCAGTGGTGGTACAACCACAATGTGCTGGGGACGGGGCAGCTGTCCATCCACTAAGTGTAACAATGTGATCATCTGGACAGACGGCAGCAGGGTGACCTGGAGGAAATCTGACAAATACCAGTTATTGGGGAACATATCACAGGGGGACGTGTCTCTGACCATCACTGGGGTGACTGAGGAGGATGAAGGAACGTACTGCTGCCGGGTGGAGATCCCAGGATGGTTCAATGACCAAACAAATGATATAAATGTGAAGCTACGAGAAGGTTAGAAACCCTTTTTTATTTTCTTAAAACAACATTTTACACAAACAGGTTATAAAAGCAATGTCATTTTAGCACTACATTTAAAGGAGGTCAATTTACTAAAAGGAAAGCATTTGTGAAATCCAAATCCTAACCATAACACTGCTCTTGTAATGTAAGATTGTAGAGAAGCTTTAAACACAGATCTGTAATCTCTTTATATGTGATTTTAGGGCTCATTCCCACATATACACTTGTCATGTTCAATTCATGGCTTAATAAACACAAAAATCACATTAAAAACAAGACAGAACTACAGATACACAATGATCTGTTTGGACATGTTAAATTTACCTGAGCTGTGATGAGTCTATCCCGAACCTGACTTGTGTGATGACACACTTTATTATGGATCTGACTGCTGAGTTCATTTACGTGGTGATAAAAGCTAGGTATTTCAGTGAATAGTTGGGAGTATCTTGTATGGAGAAAACTATTTGGTTAGCTTCTCGGCATGAAGTGTAGTGACATTGTTTATCCATAAAGTATGTGTTCCATATTTTACTGGCCATGCCCCTGTGTGCATATTTGTACAGATTATTTGCGTTACCTAGGAGACTGCAAGCAAGGCACTGATCCTGCCGTATAAGTCCAGTGGTACTGCTGTTTAAGTCCACTGATCCTGCCACGTGTTTGTGCCTCCCACTTGTGTCGCTTAGCTTAGTCATCCAGCTACCTCGGTGCAACCTTTTGGCCTAAAAACAATATTGTGAGGTGTGAGGTGTTCAGAATAGACTGGAAATCAGTGGAAATGAATGTTATTGAGGTTAATAAAAGTGTAGGAGTGAAAAAAAACGAAAAAAAATGGATTTTAGCACTTTTTATGATTTTTTAAAAAAAAATCAGAACCCAAAACCCAAAATCAGAACCAAAACCTTTCGTGGGGTGTTTTGGCAAAACAAATCAGAACCCAAAACCTCAAGCTAATCAGAACCCAAAACCAAAAACACCAAAAGTGGCCGGTGCACACCCTTATTTTTATGATAGTTTTCATGATATGGTTTGCAATAATTTGTATTAGGACATATATTATCCTACTATCTATATATGTCTCTTTGTTGATTACAAGTCTGTTTAGCATACAGACCTAGAATATACAACATAGGCAAAAAATAATTGTTTAACTATGTTTAACATGGGCCTCAAAATCTGGTGAAATACTCTGTGCCAGAAAACATCCTTTAAGCATGCTATATTGTTCCAGCCTAACGATTCATCTGTATAATTGACATCGTTTTCTATCCAACAATCATTGAAATTGCTGAATTTAACCACACCCCCAACATGAAAGGAGTATACAACAGTGTTTGGAACACTCGAAAAAAACTTTCCCTGAGGAAGCACGATGAACCGGGTGAAACGCGTTGGGTTTATCGCTATTTGCCTCATGACATTTTGGGCTAATGTATTGCCTCAAACTCAATTTATGTCTATACAGTTCCCTATTATACCTACTGCCGCATGCGCCAGCTTGCGGCTTAGTACAAGGGAAAGGGCGGAACGCGGAATTGTGAAGGCGTGAACTTGTATAATATAGACACAGGTGGTGTGACCCCATAAGTAAATCCTGGATGCAGTAAGGCGCAGACGCAACACACATCAAAAAAGGGCTAAAAATTAATTAGGTGGCGCAAGTAGTTAGCTAGCTGCATGAACCAGTCGCAGCTCGGTAGAATATTACGAGTGGCATGCAACCCCAGCTGCGTCCCAAGCTACGGAACAATACCACTCCTGCATGTCTTAGACGCACATTGCGTCCGACTGTAAATGAGGCTCTGAGTGAATATATGTAAACAACTAGCACTTTATATATGTTTTTATTTTTCTGTTTTTAAATATATTCAGAATATTTCATATATGTGCTAACATATGTGACTGACTGCATGTGAATATCAGATTACATTAACAGCATTGCTCCAGGACCTTTTTGCCATATGTATTGAAACAGAGGGAGGGACACCCTGTATTCTCCTGAGTAGGGATGTGCACCGGCCACTTTTCGTGTCTCGTGTTTTGGATTCGGATTTGCTTGAGGTTTCAGTTTCGGATTTGTTTCGCAAAACACCCGACGAAAGGTTTTGGTTCGGATTTAAGGTTTTGGATTCGGATTTATTTTGAAAAAAACATAAAAAGTGCTAAAAACCAGTTTTGTGTTTTTTTTTTCACTTCTACGCTATTATTAACCTCAATAACATTCAATAACAATCATTTCCACTAATTTCCAGTCTATTCTGAACACCTCACAATATTGTTTTTAGGCCAAAAGGTTGCACAGAGGTAGCTTGAGCACAAAATGCCAAAAAAAGAGGTACAAGATGGAATTGTTCTGGGCCCTCCCTCCCACCCCTCGCGAGATTCGACGCGAGACTTGGACGACAGAGCCTCGTTTTCATTTTTTTGCCCGCCGGAAATATCCGAACAGTGCTCGGATCCCGTTCGGATCCGCACTGTTCTGGTGGGCTCCGATTAGCGGAATCCGAGCCCGCTCATCTCTACTCCTGAGCAGCATTACAATTACCTATTTCATTCTCCAGCAGCGCAGTTAGGTTTTATTTGGGTTTTGGAGACAAAGGATTCTGCCTCTCCTACACAGCATGGCTGAAGAAAGGTAAGTGTGAGGGAACGGGAGGTGCGTTTATTTTCTTAATGTATTAAGGGAGAGGAGGGGGAGTAGGAGAAGGAGGGCTATTTATTAAACACGATTATGAATTATTTAATGTCGGGGATGATTGAGGGAAATAGGTATATTTATTAAATGTAACTATTATTCATTTATTACCAACATTCCAGGATATAGAGAGACAGCACCTGAGCATAAGACACCAACAGCCGCAGGCTGCAAGAACAGGAAAAGTGACATACTAATAAGAGCAAATTGCTATTTTTCTTTTTAAGTGGCCTAACATTTGACTTTGTCTCAGCTGGTGTCAAGACCCTATATTTAGTATTATGTCCTATATTTAGTATTATGTCCTATATTTAGTATTATGTCACTTTGGCTTAAAAGAAAAAGAAAACAACCCCCCCCCCCCCCCCATCTCTCCTCAATAAAATGTTTAATATGTTTTCCTTAATTCACCAGTGAGAGGGAAATATAGGAGCAGGGACAAGTATAGATATATAAGAGCAGGGGGGAAGGTACATAGTGAGAGAAGCAGGGGGTAAGAGGGTGAGAGGAGTAGGGGGTAAAGCACAGAGGAGAGGAGGTGGAGAGAGAGAGAGAGGGGGAGTTACCTTGGATCACTATAGAGGCACATGGGCAAAGTGGACAGATAACAGATAAGGGAAAGTTGAAGGGTCAAAAGGGGAGGAGATAAAACACAGTATTAGTGGGGGACACAGGGTGGGTAGCCTTGCATTATTTAATATGTTGTACATTATACTATATACTGTAAAAATGCATCTAAAATTAATTTTACACTATGAAAGAGTGAAATGTAAGGCGGCCCCCGGCTTTACATTTCCAGTTGCCATGCCTGCACTTCTAAATTCTCACTTTGACCACTGATCTAAATCATAATATATATATATATATATATATATATATATTGTAACAAAAGGAGGCATTTAGCTGGCAATATGCAGAGAAAGCAGGGAAGTAGAGTAAAACATTGGCACAGTTATGTACCTAGGTGGAGATTAAACCAGGTAAAAACATATGTGTAGTTTAAAATTGGTTTACTTACATGATTTAAAATCTGCTTCCTCTCAGCAAACAGACAGGGTGGGTCTGATAGTCTAAACAGAGCCAGGAATGGGCGTTTCCTTTTAAAGAGAAGGTGGGTGTGTCACCTGTCCATCAAGCTAGGCCTGTGGGAGGAGTGTCAGGTATAAAACCCTGCTTGTTTCATTGTTCAGGGAGATCAACACTGGGCTAGCTGGCTGATCTGGACAGAGAGCTGGACTATGTATAGTAAGCGTTGAGGGTCTCCATAGTTGCTGTGCAAGTATACGGTGTCAAAACATTATTACCATCCTGACAATAAAGAACCATAAAAAGGAAGAAGTTGTACGCGTGTGCTTCTGCACTAGCGGGCTCTTGCCACAAGTGGTGTCAGAAGTGGGATGCTCCGGGAAGCAAGTTTCCGCTACCCAACCCGCGCAGACGTCAACATGGAGGAAGTACTGAAAACAATTGTGAATGTGGCCGCTGCGCAGCAACAGCAGCTAGCTCAGAAGCTACAAGTCGCCGAGGCACAGGTGGAAAACACAAGGCTCTTAAGAGAAGAGTTAAGCCAGGTGAGGCATGACAGAAATGAACCACCTGGTCCTGTTCTCCAGAAAATGTCACCAGCTGATGACGTAGAAGCATATCTGGTGTCTTTCGAGAGACTTGCAAAAAGGGCAAAATGGCCTCCTAAAGATTGGGCTGAGAGACTGGCGTCATATCTGACTGGTGAAGCTCAGCGAGCTTATATGGATCTAGATGAGGAACGGGCCTCTGATTATCTGTGTCTAAAGTCTGAGTTATTGGCTCGCATTGGAGTTTCCGGGCCAGGCACCAATGGCGCTATGATAAAGAAAAACCGGTCAGAGCGCAAGTGGCTAAGCTTTCTAAAATTTTAAAGAAGTGGCTGCAGCCTGAGGAGAATTCGCCTTCTCGGATTATTGAAGTTCTGGCGATAGATCACTGCATCCAGGGGCTGAACCGTGATTTGCAACGGTGGGTACTGCAATCAGACCCACAAACTTATGAAGAGCTTGCCACCGTGGTAGAAAGGTTTTGTGCGCTACAGCAAATGACTAAATAACCTGCATTTGTGCCAAAGCCGCTGCCACGCCAAAAGCCAGGTTTGACAATCCTTGCCACAGGGCCCAATGGCAAAACTGCTACGGACAGAGGGCCAGGTGCAAAGCTGTCTAATCTGAAGTGTTTTGAATGTGGTGAGCCAGGCCACTTTAAGGCAGAGTGTCCTAAACTACAGGAACCCATGGACTGTTCTGTAGCACATATTGGACCTGCATTTCCAAGCTGTTTTACCATGAGTCCCACATCAGGAAGTCCTTGTTTGTTCCGGGTGACTGTGCTAATCAACCAAAACCTTGTTCTGGCCTTGGTTGACTCGGGGAGTGAACTCTCATTGGTTTCCAGCTCTGCTGTACCCGAAACCATAACTTCTCGGTTGCCCAAAGCGAAAGTTCTTTGCGTACATGGCACAACAGAGGAGTATGAGAGAACAATACTACCAGTCACACTCAAAGACAAAACTGTTATGGTGATAGCTGCCATAGCACCTAAACTCCCATATCCACTCATTTTGGGGCGAGACTTCCCACTGTTTAATGATGTCCTCGGTGAGCGGATCCGGCCGGACATGCCGGCAACTGATGCAACGGTCGGAAGCCCAGTCTTAAAGGAACCGCCTAAGAATCCACAACATCTGGACATCGATCTTTGGGAACCGCCAAACTGCAATGCCATCCTGGGAGTCACAGCAGGAGTTCCACAAAAGCATCCATCTGTGGGGAAACATGGACAGTCCAAACTAGCATTGGTCGGTGATGTCGCAGATGAGCCCACCCCGCCTGTCAGTGAGGATACGGACTGGTCCGTAATACCAATTTTGTTTCCTTTGCAGGACTTTGCTCGAGACCAACTTAATGATACCACTTTGGAACATGCCTTTAAAAGTGTGACTGAGGTAAATGGGGTAGCGAAAGCCACCCAGCCTGCAGAAGGTATACCATGTTTTATTGTTAAAAATTATTTCCTGTATAGAATTGCTAATGTACAGGGGGAAAAAGTAGAACAATTAATGGTTCCTCAGGTCCATGTAACCCTAGTGTTAAAAGCAGCACATACACATGTCTGTGGGGGACACCTAGGGGAGGATAAAACACGGGAACGAGTTCTGCTTAGGTTTTACTGGCCCGGTGTACACATGGCAGTGAAAAAGTATTGCCGGTCCTGTCCCATTTGTCAGAGAACCTGTCCCAAACCCATGTACAGGGCACCTCTCATTCCAATACCAATAGTACAAGTGCCCTTTGAACGGATAGCTATGGACCTTGTGGGGCCGCTGGAAAAATCCGCACATGGGCACCAATATATACTAGTGGTGCTTGACTATGCAACCAGGTATCCAGAGGCAATTCCCCTACGAAACATAAAGTCCAGTACCATAGCTAAAGAACTTGTATTGATGTTTACACGCTTGGGAATACCCAAAGAAATTCTCACAGATCAGGGTACTCCATTTATGTCTAAACTGATGAAGGACATGTGCCAGTTGCTAGCGGTTATGGCGCTTCACACCTCTGTATACCATTCACAAACAGATGGCTTGGTGGAACGCTTTAACCGCACATTAAAGCACATGCTCTGGAAAGCAGTGGCTCAAGAGAAAAAAGATTGAGACACTCTTATTCCCTATTTGATGTTTGCCATCCGTGAGGTACCTCAAGCTTCAACAGGGTTTAGTCCCTTTGAGTTATTGTTTGGGAGACAGCCCAGGGGTATCTTGGATATGTTAAAAGAAGGGTGGGAGCAGCAAGGTCCCAGGGAGCCAAATCTGGTACAATTTGTGTCCCAAATGTATGAGAGGCTAGGAAAGATAGGGCCCATTGTGCAGCAACATGTAAAAGAGGCTCAGGAACGACAGAAGAAAAGTTATGACAAAAGTGCTGTTGTTCGATCTTTCAAGCCTGGGGACAAGGTCCTAGTCCTGGTTCCTACCCAGGAAAGCAAACTTTTCGCCCATTGGCAGGGTCCATATGAAGTTCTAGAGGCTGTCGGTCCTGTCAATTACAGAGTCCACCAGTTAGGTAGGAGAAGGGAGGAGCAAATATATCATGTGAACCTCCTTAAACCCTGGCATGATGAGGAAACCTCTCCTCAGGTAGTGAGTACTGCCATTGAAATGAAGTGCCCATAGAGCCAGCCTTGTCCATTCAGCAGAGACAACAGACTGAGGAAATGATTCGCCGGAACAGGGATGTCTTCTCTTCCATTCCTGGGCGCACTACCTTAATCGAACACGACATTGTCACTGTGCCAGGAGTCATTGTCAAGCAGAAGCCATATATATTCCAGAAGCCAGACGGGTGGACGTAAGAAAGGAGGTCGAGAAGATGCTCCAGTTAGATGTAATTGAAGAGTCCACTAGTGAATGGAATAGTCCCATTGTGCTTGTCCCGAAACTCAATGGGACAATTAGGTTCTGCAATGACTTTAGGCGCCTAAACAGTATGTCGCAGTTTGATGCCTATCCGATGCCACGTGTGGATGAACTAGTGGAAAATCTTGCTGGTAGCAATTATTTAACAACTCTTGATCTAACAAGGGGTTATTGGCAAGTTCCCCTGACTTCCACGGCCAAGCCAAAGACTGCATTTTCCACCCCTGATGATCTCTATCAATATAAAGTCCTACCCTTTGGGTTGCATGGGGCACCTGCCACCTTCCAAAGGGCTATGAATAAATTGCTACGACCTCACACAGCTTATGCAGCTGCTTACTTGGACGATATAGTGATTTATACCCCAGACTGGGGATCACATTTAGCCAAAGTTGAGGCGGTCTTAGCTTCATTACGGTCCACAGGGTTAACAGCTAACCCAGAGAAATGTGCCATAGCCATGAGAGAAGCCAAATATTTGGGGTACATTGTTGGTCGAGGGCATGTAAAACCCCAGTTAGACAAAGTGGATGCAGTCAAAAATTGGACAAGACCAGAGAAAAAGTCACAGTTAAGAACCTTTTTAGGCTTAGTAGGTTACTACAGGCGGTTTGTAAGCCACTTTGCCACTAGAGCTGCTCCACTTACGGACATGTTAAAAAAAAGTTGTCCAGATAGATTAACCTGGTCTGACTCTGCAGAAACCGCCTGGTCTGATCTTCGGTTAGCTCTTTGTTCCTCTCCAGTTCTACAAGCACCAGATTTTACCCGGAGGTTCTTCCTCCAAACTGATGCTTCTGGTGTTGGCTTAGGTGCAGTCTTGTCACAGGAGAAGAATGGAGTAGAAATCCTGTCCTGTATGTAAGTCGTAAGTTGCTTCCAAGGGAACAAAAATATGCCACTGTGGAAAAAGAATGTCTCGCCATAAAATGGGCTACAGAAGCTCTGCGCTATTATCTCCTAGGCAGAGAGTTTACCCTAATAACAGACCATGCACCATTAAGATGAATGCAGAACAACCGGGAGGTAAATGCCAAGGTAACCCGCTGGTTCTTGGCACTACAACCTTTCAAGTTCTCAGTAGAACATAGGCCTGGGATTCTACACAAAAATGCAGATGCGTTGTCACTAAAATATGCACTCCTCGCGAAGTCCGCGGTCCCCTACTTGGAGACGCTAGGGGGAGGGCTATGTAACAAAAGGAGGCATTTAGCTGGCAATATGCAGAGAAAGCAGGGAAGTAGAGTAAAACATTGGCACAGTTATGTACCTAGGTGGAGATTAAACCAGGTAGAAACATATGTGTAGTTTAAAATTGGTTTACTTACATGATTTAAAAGCTGCTTCCTCTCAGCAAACAGACAGGGTGGGTCTGATAGTCTAAACAGAGCCAGGGATGGGCGTTTCCTTTTAAAGAGAAGGTGGGTGTGTCACCTGTCCATCAAGCTAGGCCTGTGGGAGGAGTGTCAGGTATAAAACCCTGCTTGTTTTATTGTTCAGGGAGATCAACGCTGGGCTAGCTGGCTGATCTGGACAGAGAGCTGGACTATGTATAGTAAGCGTTGAGGGTCTCCATAATTGCTGTGCAAGTATACGGTGTCAAAACATTATTACCATCCTGACAATAAAGAACCATAAAAAGGAAGAAGTTGTACGCGTGTGCTTCTGTACTAGCGGGCTCTTGCCACAATATATATTTATATATATATATATATATATATATATATATAGCCACATCACTTATCGGTACTAAGGACTTTCATAATCCAGCCTCATTTTCTTGCATCAGGTGAAAAGCAGTGTCATTATGCTAACTGTATTAATCTCAAGTGTTGTTTCTATTACATTATTACATAAACTAGCAAGATTTCCCTCAGGACAACATAGGTTCCTGCACACGATTCTGTAGGTTTTAGATGGTCCTTAATTCACTTGCTTATGTTACAACATATCTTTCCTCACAACCTGATGATCTCCTGATAAACCTACATATATGGACAAAGTTACCTCTTGAATTTTATGCAAATCTCAATATTATCTATACATATTTTATGCTGATTCACTGAGTTACCTGCATTTAATTTCCTTGAAATTTTTCCTAACAGGCTGCTGAGCGTGTCTCGACTCCTGCGCTAAAATTTGCCAGCCAGACCTTGGGACATGCAAAATATAAAATCAGCTCCTATCATATGTATCAAACTTGAAAAAAAAAACTTTCTAACTGAGAAACACTCTTCATGCTGTATGTCTGTGTCTCATATATAAAGATAAATAATATTAAAACGCTATATAGAAAAAAAAGAAATCAAGATTATTTTTCCCTACATATGACACACATTGATACAGGTCATTGATACATTTAAAACATAACAAATATTTATGATGATAAATACATGTTAATTGGTTTATCAACTGGTAGTGGTGATATTTGTGAATTTATGAATGCCTGTTGTATGCATATTGTAAATAGCATTTTTATATCATAATACGGAAATTAAAACCCAGGATACCCTGTGACCTTAAGCTCAGGTTATAAAATCTGCCCAAAGTTTTATCGAGGTCCCAAGTAAGGCATATAGAAACAGTTATCCTGTTAATTTGAATGAATTAGAAGAGTATATTATGGGAAAATAAACATTGTGAGATAATGATTTACAATGGGGGAAAAGGGGGACAGTCCAGACAAAACCCGAACAGATGGAAGCCCTAGACAGACAAAGAGAAAAGACTTCTCAATGTAGAGATTCTATGAGTGAGCAGTTCAAACTGAAACTGTACTGTGTCTGTTTCTAACACATACACTAAGTGAATAGAGTCACTGCTCTGTCTAGAAAAACTTACACATCAGTGTTTGAACTTTCTGTTCTCCTGGTTCTCAGCGCTGGGACAAGTTTAGCAGAAACTGGTACACATGCAAAATTAGAGACAGAGATACACACACACACACATACAGAAATGGGGTGACAGAGGCACACACACTCGGTGACAGAGGTACACACGCACACATGGTGACAGAGGGGTGCACACACACATGGGGTGACAGAGGGGCATACACATGGGGAGAGAGAGGCATACACACACACAGGGGGTCAGAGGCACACACATACGGGGAGAGAGGGGTGCGCACACACATAGGGTTAGAGAGGTGTACACACACGTGGGTGAGTGAGGCACGCACATGTATGGGGAGAGATAGGTGCACACACAGGGTGAGAGAGGCGCACACAGGGTGAGAGAGGCACATACACAATGGGTGAGAGAGGTGCGCACACAAATGGAGTGAGAGACGTGCACACACACACACACAGGGTGAGAGAGGCATTCATACACAGGGTGAGAGGGGCACACACACAGACAGAGAAAGGCGTACACACACACAAAATGGGGGGAAAAGCTACACACAGAAGAAGAAGAGGAGAGGCACACATAAAAATATAGGAGCATGAAAGACAGAGACTAAGGTACACATACAAAATTGGAGAGAGGACACATACAAAATTGGAGAGAGGACTCTAACACAAAGGGGAGACAAGTAGCTCCAAAATGTTATGGAGGTCCATCAGCCTATTGGGAAATCTCCCGGTAAAGTCTATGACCAATCCATCCTTGGGGGTAGTCATGGCAACCAGCTACCCTATAAAACAAATGCAGTAAAATTTGTATCATTCACTCACTAATTTATCACAGGTATCACAAGCTTGCATTGCCTGCCCAAGGAGTGAGAGCTTGGTGGTAATTGATATTTAAGGTTAAAAACCTAGACTGGCCTAACTTATAAATTGTTCCTCCCTACACAGTTGTTCACTTCAGAGAATACCTTTTCAAATTTTACAAAAACCACAGACAGTGAAAAAAGACACCTTTTTAATATCAAACCAACTTCTGCTCTGGAGGTTATACTAACAGCATGTCTTTGTAATCACCTGTACCTCCATTACAATCTTTAAATGAAGGCATTCAGTCTGCTGACCAAACAATCTTTGCAAACCCACATGAAAACTGTACATTTACAGGCCACAAGGGAGGATAGGTGGCTCACATCTCAGGGGACCCTTGGTCAGTAATGAAAGAACTTACATTAAAAAGACATTTTTAATAAAGGGAGCTACATCTCAGTCTATTCAGTTCAAACTGATCTCTCAAGAAGAGGTGGGCCTGGTATCAAAAATTGTCAGGGGACCAATAATTCTTACGGATAGATAGATAGATAGATAGATAGATAGATAGATAGATAGATAGATAGTGTCAAGGAAAAGTCCCTCTGGCCACTCCTTGATTTAATATATATTCCAACAAACATACAATATATCACCTCTATTTTGTCAGGAAACCGCTCCTGAACCCCTTTATCTGTCACAAATCGACCTCTGCGCACTCGTGACTTGGAAGCTTACTATAAGGGAACACACAGGATTCCACCCAAAACCCCACTTAGATAAAGATTTGACATATAAATAAAAAATTGCAAATAGTTATAAAAACAAATGGGATGAAAGTACAGAGCATAACTTACGTTTAATAATCTGTATGCCTGGGGGTAGGCAGAAAAGGTGGACAGTCCTTCAATTAGACTGATCCCCAAGAAGCTAACAATTTGTTGTCATTGGTCTCAGCTTTTTAAAGACACCTTTGCATCGTTCCCCACCTCCAGGGGGGTTGTGGTCTAATCACTATTTTCATGGTGCCTGATTTACTACCCAATACTACTAGGTGACATAACTGTTCTGTGGAGTGTCACACAGACCCAATTTTATTATTAATAGATCCCCCATGAATTTACCCATCTATTGATACAAAACAGGCCTAGGTACCGGGTATCAGTTGAGTTTATACTCATTTCCTCAGCTTCTCGTGTGACAGAATTCTTAATTTAACATATGAGCTGCCCTTCATCATGCTATTGAGGAATATGTGGTTGATCACTACTTTTATTGATTTTAATTGGCATATTTGAAACTGAATTATTTTTGTCTATATAAAATATAGCCAAGTCAGGACATGGTCTCTTTGTTCCAGACACCATGCTGAGTGGTTCCTAAAAGTCTATTCAGGTGTCAAAACTCCATCCTAGGCCAGGATGTAGCTCACCGCAGGAGCCTTTGAAGCTGCCACAGGTGACACTGCTATATTCTAACATTGGGATGTGCAGAGCCACCAAATACACACACAACAGACTCTCTGACATTTTACACATTAGTAATTCAAAGTATCAAAGGATTAATTTGATATACCATATTTACACTGCAGTTATGATTTAGGCTTTATTCCCCACAATTATGTGATGGTTTAACTCTTATAAATAACTGTAAGTTCATGACAGATAGAAAAACTTTCCTTCCATGTGAACTGGTTATTCACTGGGGAGGGGCACCGTCTTCACCACTGCCAATTTGCAGCAGGCAAGCAGCAGTAAGTCACACTGATGCTAAACTGGACAGGTGGAGATCTCACTGTACCTATCTAAATGGAGAGAAGAGCAGTCCAAATGAAAGCCTTCAATTATTAAATGCCACCCAAAACGAAATCTTCAGTTTCAATTGGAATTCTTCTTTAAATGGAGAGGAACAACTTATCTTGCAAACCATGTCCTCACTATAGGTGATATTTTGTTTGCATCAAGCACACAAGCATATAGAATTTACTACTCTTTGATGTCTGAAAAAGCTATATTAGAACAATCAATTTGAAAACAATCATGGCAGAATGGGGGTTAGATCTGCTAACCAAGTGTCCACAAATCCTGTGCCACCAATGTAATTGGTCCATTAGCTTATACCCTTATGAGAACTTCCTGTGTGTAACATTGTCCGGTCCTATTATGAACAAGGAAGTTTGATCAATTATGATAATATAGTAAAACTGTCCCATTTTGGGGGGATATTGCTGATTTCTTGTAGCAAAGGCAGCATATCCATGGCAAAATGGGGGTGGCATATTTTGTCTTCATTTTTAATTAAATGTGGAATGACATGATATAGATTTATTCACCTAACACACACTGGGCAAAACTAAGTACATATCTAGAAATCACCACTATTAATGTGGTGCAGCATCACTGAAGTGAACATGTTACATAGCAAATGCTGTAGAAACACTCAGGACAACACGCATATTGATGGAATAGGCTGCAACAGGGATTCTTTTCTAAAAACAAAGCGGTAGTAATATTCACAATATAAAATTATATTTCATACCAGCTTCCAGATAATGTGCATTATTTTATCTTTTCTACGTGATTTTCAAGTAATCTCACAAGGAATGATTTACTGTAACTGTTTCACACACTACTGGCTGCTATAGCACAGTCCAGGGCCATCTGAACAACATTATGGGCCCCCGGGCAAAGCAGTGCACCGGGGCCCCTAGATATAGATATAGATATATAGATGTATACAGATACAGATATAGATATAGATATAGATATATAGAGATAGAGATAGATAGATGTACTTGCTCAGTGACCCTTGAAGGTTTTTTTTGCAGTTTTTTTTCTTTTGCAGGATTATTTATTCTCATTAAGAGCCGTGCCTATGGGGCCCCCTTGCCCATGGGGCCCCCGGGCAGCTGCCTATCGTGCCCAATGGAAAAGATGGCCCTGGCACAGTCCACACTTGTAACTGCAGCACTGCAAAGAATCTGATACCACTGTAACAGGAATACAAACAATAGAGGGTGTTGCAGCAATACAGAGAGGTTTTGTAATTTTTTTACATTCATGTCCCTCCCTTTGTAAATTGCCTACCAGGTATAAACATATAGACACATGATTATACTTGTGTGCCTATTTCCTGGTTTCTCAGAACTCTTGATGGCATAAGAGCAGTGCAGGCTGACATTGTGAAAACAAATGATGGGCTGTATATCTAGGTTGTAGGGACAGTCCAGCACGCTTAACAAGTGATAGTACATAAATGACAGATAATAACTGACTTACTTTCAAAGTCTGGTTCCAAGTTATGCACATGAATGACACACTTTGTGTAGGTGAATTTTTTGCTTTCACACTAATCTGTTGTTGCGTGTGTCTGTCTAGTTATCAAGTGTATGGATAGCAAAAACATTTTATAATGTGGTTACCTCTGTAGAAACAGAGATACCCATATAAATACAAATGTGTACTGATTGCTATATAACTGCAGTTGAAGGTTTGAGGCAAACAAACCATTGTAATCCATTTTCTGCATTTTCACGAATAGGGTTCTTTACTGTAAAAGCCATTAGACTGTAGAATGTACTCTCACAAGAATGGATATTGTCAGACACCATATACAAAAGTAAGAAAGAATTGATCAAAAAACACTACCACGCATGTGCAGAAAGCACCAAATCCGCCTGCATCATAGATGCAATTAACACTAACGACAGTTTGCGACTTACTACGAGAGAATGGGCGGAACGCGGAATGGTGAAGGCGTGACCATTTAAATACATCCTAGTCGCAGTGAGGTGCAGACGCAACACACGTCAAAACAGGGCTAAAGCTGTGCGGCAGGAATTGGGTGGCGCAAGCATTAGCTAGCTGCAGGAACTGCTCGCAGCTCGGTAGGGTATTAAGAGTGGGACGCAACTGGGGTTGCTTGACACTCGTAATACCCTACCAAGCTGCGGCACACTCCCACTCCTACACTTCTTACAAAGACTATGTGTCCGACTCTAAATGAGGTCCCAAATAAGCAAAATCACAATATAATATAATTCTATGAATGATCAATTTCCTGTACTAATGATGTTTTAGTACTATTGCTAAAACTACTATTTAATACAATATGCTGTACTAAAAGCAATGTTTAATAAGGAATGATGCAACAGGTAAAGATACTGATTTTTGTAGTAAATGTAATAAATTTCTGAAAACCTCTTTGCATAAATTGACAAACTTTAAAGGAACTTGGTGTAAATAGGTTTAAAACTGTTGTGCCTGAAACACCTGTAAATACAGGGTTGCTTATAGTCTGGGTGCTAAGTAATGAAATCTGCAGACTTTTTTTCAGACACGTAAGAGATTACCTAGATAGCTCGTTATGTCCATACGTATAGTTTGCTTGAGAAAGTAGAGTGACTTAAGTCCCACTCAGAAGTGACTGCAAATACAGCCAGTAATATTTTGTTAGCGGGTGTGTCTGTGTGTATCCGGATATCTCTCTTGCAGCGGGGACAGGTTGCAAGCAGCTGCTGCAGATCTGGTTCCAGTCACTGACTTTACCCTCACAGAACATGCTCTGATACAGGTACAGCAAATTGAACACTAATCAGTTGCACATTGCTGGTTAACGGAGTTAAGTTAACGCAACAGTATTGTACTGCATTGCAGGACCAGGGAAGCTGGTGTGTATTAGGCGGTGTCTTTGTCTTGTGCTTGTCTCATTGTAGCTGCTGAGCACATCTGCTGCACAGAATGCAGCGCAGCTAGATGTGTGCTAATATGTTTACTGAGGAATAAATCTGCATTGTTAATGTATTATACGGCTAGACTACTTTCTGATGCCTTATAGACTGTAACGTCGTAATGTCTATTTTAGTGCAAAGACGCTGAAGCCTTGCAAGGTGTTTAATTCTGATTTATAGATTGGAAATACCTTTCTCTAGATGTAAGATGACACCTGAGGTATGCTACACGCTATGGAAGTAATTATTAAAGCCAGACCTCTTGCTATGATATGATGGAAAGGTGACATAATATATGAACCAGGGTTTATAAATGAACCTTTCATTTGTATCTGAATTTGATTTGCATGTTTTTTATAATATTATTCACACTGGGCTATAAGCATGAAGCAGGTGTAATGTCTTCATCTACTTTCTGTGTTTGGGGATATTATTATTTGCTTTAATGCATTGCTGTTGTTTTGTTGTATTGTAACTTTTCTCTTCTTTTTGTAACTTTTTCTCATTCCTCTCCAATGATGTGGCACACAGTGCTGTACTAACCTGTTACTTATGTAAATATTATATGAAGTCCGTGACAGACCATTAAGTTCTGCATTGCTACTTTTATTGCCATAATAAATGTTTTTAAGCAATAAATAGAAAATAAATAATAAGTAGTGCAACAGGAATGACAATTTCGATATTACAAAATCTGGTGGCAATGTTGTTCAAATGTAAAGCATATAATTCTCTCTGAGATTAACAGCAATGTGCAGTACACATTAAGAGGAAGAAAATAACTCACTCACAAAAAACACATTTCTGTAGAAGTTGCACAAGAAGGTTTCCAAACCAGACCTGCAAAATGTTTCAGGCAGCAGTCTGAAAGGTTGGACTAAAATTTTGAATAATAATAAGTGGGCAATATATTGTCCCTGCAACACTTTGGGGGACAGTTATGAAAATGAAGTAATGAAAAAACTAGAATAGATATGGAGTTATGTGATAATTCCATAATTGTGACTTTGGAATTCTTAAAGAACGACACATGTTAATGCAGTTTTTTAGGCTATGTCAAAAAGGAATAGAAGTCTCAATTTACTTGAAAGGCATTCTGAAAAACAGTAATAAATGGCTAAAAGCAATATTTAGAACCGCCATGTACAGGCATGGAAAGTAAGGACGGGCTTCATTTTTGTACATGGATCGTGGATGTGGCATGAGGGAAAATCAATAGCTATGGCTTTATTAAAAGGACAAGTAAAATGTCTATCTAAATGTGTCCCTAGTGTAACGAAAACCTTTTTCAGCTCCTTTCTATTATGGATTTGTTCTCACTTATTTATCTAACTGACAGTGACCACAAAGGGATATCTTCTGATATTTACTCAGCAAAATGGATGGCCTCTGACTATCCAGTCACATGTTTCCTAACTCATGTCATGTTGTGCCTCAGGCCAAACTAAGGGTGGAGTGGCCAGAGGTACAATAATGTAAATGTAATATTTGCGTAGTCAGTTGTTTGAGTTCTTTCTGATGTTTGTGTTTTAAAACTAGGCCAAAAAGGTGAGGTGGGGCGGGGGTTATGATATATATATATACATATATATATATATATATATATAAAGAAGGGGGGAGGGGAATAGGCAACTAATAGTGTAGTAGGTTACAACAACTTAATCACATCAATAAATAGTAGCATAAGTCCAGGGAAGTGACTAGGGCTGTGTAAGAGGGTCGAGCGCCCAGGGCGCAGAGCTGAAGGGGGGCGCAGTCTATGAATATATTAGGTTAATTTGGTTAAAATTGAAGGCTAGGAAGGCGACAGTTTTCTTTCTCGCCCCAAGCGCTAAAATATAATGCTATGGCACTGCGTACGTCACTTACATCTCATACTACTACACCATTGTTGGATTATATTTATGTTTGCATATGAGATGACAAGGAACCATTGAAGATCTTTCATCCACCTTGAGAGTCTGGTGCATGCTTTTTGCCCATACCCATCTGGTATGCATATATGCTACAATTTATTGGTGTGATTAAGTCGTTCTAACATACTATACTATTAGGCGCCTATTCCCCTTCCCCCTTTACATATATATATATATATATATATACATATATTTATATACCCACTATCTGAACAAAAGTATTTGGACGCTTGTGCATTACACTAACAAGGGCTGTAATGACGTTGTATTCAAATACATATACTTCAATATGGAGTTGTTCCTCCTTTTGCAGCAATAGCAGCTCATACTCTTCTTGGAAGACTTTCCACAAGATGTTGGAGTGTTTCTATGGGAATTTGTATCCATTCATTCTGTAGAGCATTTATGAGGTCAGGCACTGATGTTGGACAAGAAGGGCTGGCTCGCAATCTCTATTCCAGTTCATCCCAAAGGTGTTCAATTGGGATGAGGTCAGGGCTCTGTGCGGGCCAGTCAAATTCTTCCACAACCAACTCATCAAACCATGTCTTTGTAGTTCTTTTTTTGTGCACTGGGCCACAGTCATTTTGGAATAGAAAAGGGCCTTCCCCAAACTGTTGCCACAAAGTTGGAAGCATAGTATTGTCCAAAATGACTTGGTATGCTGAAGCATTAATATTACCCTTCACTGGAGATAAGGGGCCTAGCCCAAATCCTGATAAACAGCCCCATACCATTATCCCTCTTCCACTAAACTTCACAGTTGTCATAATGCAGACAGGCAGATAAAGTTCTCCCGGCATCCGCCAAACCCAGACTCGGCCATTTGACTGCCAAGCAGAGAAGCATGATTCGTCACTCCACAGAACACGTTTCCTTTGCTCCACAGCCCAGTGTCGGTGTGCTTTACACCACTCCATCTGAGGCTTGGCATTGGTCCTGGTAAAGTGAGCCTTGCATGCAGCTGCTCGGCCATTAAATTCCATTCCATTAAGCTCCCGCCTCACAGTTTTTGTTCTTACATTAATGCGAGTGGAATTTCGAAACACTTCAGCTATGGAATCAGGAGAGTGTTGGTGACTTTTACGCACCATGCACCTTAGCAGTTGTTGACCCCACTCTGTGATTTTACGTGGTCTTCCGCTTCGTGGCTGAGTTGCTGTTGTTCCTAAAAGCTTCCACTTTCTAATAATATCTCTTACAATTGACCGTGGAGTACCCAGCAAGGATGAAATTTCACAAACTGTCTTATTGCAAATGTGGCATCCTATCACAGTACCACGCCTGAAGTCACTGAGCTCTTCAGAACGACCCATTTTGTATTACAAATGTTTGCAAATGGAGACTGCATGGCTAACTGCTTGATTTTATACACTTCTGGCAAAGGTTCTGATTGAAACACTTCAATCCAATAATTAACAGGTGTGACCAAATAATTTTGCCCATGATATATATAAATATATATATATATATATATATATATATATATAAAAATATATATATATATATATATATATATATATATATATTTACACACATATATCACAAGCAAAAGGAAGTATCCGAACAACTGATTACACAACCTTTATATTGACATCCCACTAAATATAGAACCTATTTTTTGTAGAGTAGTGATGTAACTTATGTCACAAGTCTCATTATTCAGAAAGTGTTCTGTGATGCAATTGTATTATACTCCGCTTGTTCCATGATCTGCACATGTCAGTCTGCTACCTTGTGTTTTTATATTGGATGAAGCAGAAACGAAAGAAGTGCAATTATACCCTTCTTATATGTAAAAAAATTTCGTTTAGATTTCCTACTTATTCGCTAATCCTGTATTTATGATTTGTCATTTTGTCATTTGTCATATGGAATATTAATAATCACTGATGTTTACTTATCTATGAGAATTTTATTTAGTTTCATTTTTTAGTCATATAACTTTTGTACTTTGTATTTTATACATTAAATATTTTCATATAATGTGTAAATAAATTGGAGAAGTTAAACATTGAGGTAGATGAGTCACTTATGATGACTATATACCTGGATTTATGAGGATCCTTTAATTATGGGTTTATATCAGTAAAAGGTTGATTTACGTTTTGATCATATATATTGATTTATGCTGACTAAGTCATAATTCAGTAATAACAAAGTACTCATTTGATATTTCCCTGTATTGTTTTTCTTAAAATCTGCAAAGCTGTTTTAGAAAATATTTCGCCATATTCTGCATTTGATCACAAAATGTTGCTTGATTTGCTGCACAGAACTTGGCCATAGGTGTTCCCAGTACTACCCTAACCACACTACACAGGAGATTAAATTTACCATCCCATCCCTATTCATTTCACATAATACTATGCTGAATTACATTCCATGGAATGTTGAGGAAAATGTAGAACATTACATCCATGGAGCCTCTCACCTCTGCAAACTGCCCTCTGCAAATCTCTCTTGTGTGATATGTCACTGTGATTAATCTCTAGTTAGTATTTATTTGACTGTATGATGGTTCACTTTTTGCCATTTTTTATATTTTTATGACATTAAATCTAAGGTGATATATTTTACTGTCCCTACTTTTTGGTATCGCAGGCTTTGCTGATGTCTTTCCTTTAGTATGTTTTGTGCTTTTGGTGTCACTATAGGTAAAGATAATTTCTTCTCACCACAGGGTGTAAGACTTTGCTTGAGATAAGAGTTTCTGGTTTATATACATATTGTCCACTAAGATTTGAGTTGCATTACATTTTCAGGCACTATTGTAAAATCTCTATTACCGTTTCACCCTTGCACATGTGTACCTTATCATATGTTGTATAGAATCCAAGGTGCGATAGACCCAGTAAGACAAATAATATTTATTTTTGTTTTATTATTTCTGCAGTTAGTTTATGCCAGCCAAGCATCCATCCAGTCAAAAGCATGTGTGGACAGCATGTCATGAACCAGTGCAGTTACAGTATAGGATCTTTTATCCAAAAATGCTTGAAAAGACTATAATATTTCTATAATATGACATACCAAGCATAAATTCTAAAAAAAAACAAAACACATTTAATAATTACCTGTCTTACCTGATTTGCCACCTGATTTGTACATATTGTGGCAAGAGGGTTATTTGCCACAACTCTCCTGAATGGGCAGCACGTTGGCCTACTGGTTAGCACTACTGCCTCACAGCACTGGGGTCATGAGTTCGATTCCCGACCATGGCCTTATCTGTGTGGAGTTTGTATGTTCTCCCTGTGTTTGCGTGGGTTTCCTCCGGGTGCTCCGGTTTCCTTCCACACTCCAAAAACATACTGGTAGATTAATTGGCTGCTATCAAAATTGACCCTATTCTCTCCCTCTCTGTCTGTATCTGTATGTGTGTGTCTATATTAGGGAATTTAGACTGTAAGCTCCAGTGGGGCAGGGACTGATGTGAATGAGTTCTCTGTACAGCGCTGCGGAATTAGTGGTGCTATATAAATAAATGATGATGATAGGGACAGGTAAAATCCCAAAGAGCCCGCATACATAGGCTGCAGACAGAGTTAAATTTCCACTCAGGGTTTCATACAGCACACAGACACACAGGTGCACTGCATGGGTGTAATTAGTGTGTTATTTTCTTTACTGGTTAAGTAGTGTTTTGGAGGAGAATAGCAGATTGTTTGTTGTTATATGTGGGGCAACCAATGCCAGCTAGTTTGCTGGTAACTAGGAAGGAGGTCTATGTCTAACCAGAGCTGAGGTCTCTTGGTGTCATCCTGACAAGAGTGTGCTCTGTTATCAGTGATATGAACAATAATATCACAGTTATTCAAGAAAAAATTTGTTGTGTCTGTTATCTGCCGGGTGTCAGTATCACAGTGGTGCCATGGTAGGATTACAAAGGACAGCCAGATCCTGCTTTTCACCCAGACAACAAATGGTGGTGAGTAACTGTTATAAAGGTGTCAGTTGCAGTCGGGGAAATATTGCTGTGTTGCAGAGAAAGCAAACATTATTGTCTATGGAGAGGCAGAGAAAGAAGCAACCTGTGAACTGTAAACAGTTAATTAGTTTTTTGTTTTGCAAAGAAAGCAAAAGTTTTAAAAACTGCTGGTTATTGTAGTGCCCCGGCTGCTGATTCACTAAGTTGTGAGTCGGGTGTAAGCCAGAAAACCTGTGCAAGAAGTTTGGCTATTTACCTGTGGAACATGGTGAATGTTAAGCTTGTTGGTTAAAGGATTCAATAAAACAAAAATTAATTGTTGCCCTTGCAAATTGCCTAAGATCTCTGCATCGTAGCCCAAACTTCTTTGGAAACGGAAGATGTACTAAGCGCCTTGGTGAATGTGGCAGCAGCACAGGAGGAGAATGCTCAGTTTCCCCGCGAGAAAATTCCTCACTGGAGTCGAGACAGGGAAGCTCCAGTTGCACCCACGCTGCAGAAATTAATTTCAGACCATGATTTGTAAAACCTGCACTGGAGTTTGCAAGTGGGATAAAAAACCTTTAACTCTCTGCAAAACCCTGTTATTACCTGGATCATATTATATAGCCACAGAAGAGTTTGTTTGCATGGATAAAAGCTTCTAAAGACACTGCAAAAGAGATTGTCGTAGAAAAAGAGAAAGAAATTGCTGTTTTCAAACAAAAACTTGTGGAATGTAAGTTAGAGAGGCTTCATCTGGCTGTAAAGCAGGAAGAGCTTGAACAATTGCTCCATGAGGTAAAGACTCTTTCTTCTAGATATGTCAAGGAACGTGACCAAGCTGAGCAGAGGCTCCAAATAAAGAAGTCAAAGATGTGGGCTTGGCATCCTCTTGAAAAACACATTTGAGACTAATTCAAAGTTAGAAAACCTCAACAAGCAGCTGAACATTGAGATAAGGGACTAAGGATGAGAGCGTCCAAATGTGTGAACCCCAAGTCCTCAAACAGAACACTGCTGCTAGTTGTGGACCAGGGGGTGTTTCAAGTGCATAGAACTTGGTCACTTTAAAGTCAAGTGCCCTAGACTCCAAAAGTCTGTGGATAGTTCACTTGCCAAAGCTGGGCCTGTCTTTCTAAGTTGTTGTTCCTGAAATTTCGCACCCAGTGGTCCCTCCTTAATTGAAGTGATTGTATGGGTGCTTACACTGGCCTCCAGCTCTGTCCTGGCTGGTGCCAAGGTCTCACAATTGCCCAGGGTTAAAGGACTCTGCTCACAAGGGGCTTGACACTTAAAGGCCAAAACTGTGAAGGTGCTGACTGCAATAGCCCCTAAGTTACTTGTTTCTGCTTCTTCTGGAATGTTCCACGAGGTTCACTGTGGGCAATCCTGGACATACCTATCAACAATTGATTCACCGGCCAGAAGTCCAATCCTAAAGAGCCTGCCAAAAGAAACTCACTTAATGGACCTGCAAGGCATTGCAAAGGCTAAAGGTCAAGCCATCACGGAGGTGTCGTTGGTTGTCCGGATTGGAGCACCCAGTAGTCACAATATCTGGTGACCATGCAGAGGAACTTACGTTGCCTTCAGATGAGGGTATAGACTGGTCTGATTTCTCTGAACTGTTTAATTGACGAACTTTGCACATGACCAGTTAAATGATGTGACTTTACGTTAATTTAAATTGGTGTCTTTGCTTCCATTACGGAGTGCACCACTTTAAGTGACCCTGAGTTGTCCCTTCATTGAACAACCACAGGATCATTAGTATTGATGGGTTTAAACAGTTAGTCAAAGACTATCAGTGTAGTGTTGGTCTGGTGCCCTAGGTTGACAAAATGGTAGCGAAGCTAGCTGGTAGTAGTTATTTCACGCAAATGATAAGATCATGTTTGTAAGATCTGCATTTAAATGACCAAATTGTAAGAATTTGGCAAAATTCAAGTCTTGCTTAAAGGCCAATGAATTGTTAAATTACTAAATAACAAAGTGAGAAACTTGTCCCAGACTGCAACATTCTAGGGTTTGCAGAGATGAGGCTCTTGTCTTCCCGGTACCTGTATTCCTGAGATCCCTAAATAGCCAATTCAGGACGAACATATATTCATTTTCCTGCAACTCCTGCTGTAGTTCCTGTATGAGAAGAGCACTGGTGTAGCCTCCCTCTCCTCCATCCACTATTCCAGTTGTTAGTCTTGGGTGTAGGAGAAGGTATATGCCTTTTCCTATAGTGAGAATATGAGGAACACAGGAGTAGAAGAAGTAGAAGTACTGATGACATGACAGGGGGTGATGTGGAAGACTGCAGATCAGGGTGGAGTTTAAACATAGTCACATAACATATAGCTTAATATATGAAGTAATCAATATCATGGTCTGCGAGAGGGACAGAAGAGCCCCTTGAAAAACAAATGGGGCTCTGGCTAGGGAGATGGTAACATTAGTAATATATTTTCTGTAGGTGGTAGTGCTGCCTCAAAGTTTTGGAAATATTCAGCAGAAAGAACAAATTCAGTTTAATGTGGGCGTTGGTTAACTTGAGGACATAAGATTTATTATGCTGAAACTCCTACTAAAGGAAGAATTCAACTGTGTATTAGCAAAATATGTTTTGACTATAGTAGTTTTGAGGGTTCTTTTGTAGTTAGCATCACATCTAAACCCATATTGCATAATATATTACTGAGTTGAAAGCAGCCGCAGTTAGGTCACTATTAGAAGTATGCTTTCTCCTGGTGCAACACACCTTGCTGTGTTAACAAAAAGAATTTAAAAAAAAATGTAAAATTGGTGCACCCCCTCCCAAACAACTTAACCAACCGTTGTGCTCTTTGGGGGGGAGAAGCACATTTTGTTTTTCTTTTTACATTCATTTATTTATTCATTTATCTGCTAGACAGGGCTGCTGTGACTCATACACCTAAGTGTATCATGCACACCGGCCGATAAGCCAGATAAAGAGGTGTGTTTGTGCAATTTGTATAGTAATCTGCCCCCCTTCTCTGGAATGATATCCCCCGTTCCATCGGGCTTTCCCCCAGCCTGCCTACCTTCAAACGCTCCCTCAAAACCCATCTGTTCAGATTAGCCTATTCTATCCTTCCTTCATCTAACCCTCTTCACTATCCTTCTACACTCACCATACTCTACCTCCCCCTCCTTCTACCTCCCCCTCACCCCTTCTCTCTCATGTTCATCTCCTCCCTTAGAGTTTTTACCCCTTCACCCTATCTGCCCTCTCTGTGTCAGTCCCCCCCACCTTAGATATTAAGCTTCCTTGAGCAGGGTTCTCTCTCCTCATGTCCTCGTCCTCCTGTGTACCTTTGCCCCCGACCCCCCTCCTTTTCGTCACTCTACTCCTGCCGCTGTCTCTCCTCTTCTCCCTTGCCTTTACATCTCCATCTTTGCCCTGATCCTGTTACTGGTGCACACACTAGTGAGCACAGGTTCAGCCTCCTTTTATCATTCCCCACCTCCCTCCCCACTCTATCTGTGCACTGGGAGTCACTTTTACCTCTCTGCCTGTGCACCTGCTCTTTGCTAAGTTTGTAGTTTTTTTACTTATTGCACTTTGTCTTTGTATGCTGTGTACTGTTACCCTGTACTGTTGTCCCATGGTCTATGTACGGTGCTGCGGACGCTTTGTGTTGCCTCATAAATAAACGATAATAATTAGAGATGAGCGCACTCGGATTTCCTGAATCCGAGCCCACCCGAACGTTGCCGATCCGAGTCAGATCCGAGACAGATCCGGGTATTGGCGCCAAATGAAAACTTGAAACCGAGGCTCGGAGTCATAATCCCGCTGTCGGATCTCGCGATACTCGGAAACTATAAATTCCCCGCTAGTCGCCGCCATCTTCACTCGGGCATTGATCAGGGTAGAGGGAGGGTGTGTTAGGTGGTCCTCTGTCCTGGTAGATCTCGTGCTGTGCTGTTTAGTTCTGTGCTGTGCTGTTTAGTTCTGTGCTGTGCTGTGCTGTGTTCTGCAGTATCAGTCCAGTGGTGCTGTGTGCTGTGCTCTGTCAATTTTGAATTCAGTGGTGCAGCTGGGTCCTGTGCTGTGTCCTGTTCAGTCCAGTGGTCCTGTGTCCTGTGCTCTGTGCTTCTAAGGGCATAGTTCTTATTTCCCCAATATTCCCAAGTGTTTAAAAAAAAAAAAAAAAGTAATAAAAAAAAATACAAAAAACTAAGGAAATTTTTTTATAAGTACAACAAAATTTGCAAAACCAATCCTGCAGTATAAGCCCATTGGTACTGCAATATTACCAAGTTCACACATTCAGCAGTAAAAGTCGAGTGGTACTGCAATATTACAAAGTTCACACATTCAGCAGTATCAGTCCAGTGGTGTTGTGTGCTGTGCTCTGTCAATTTTGAGTTCAGTGGTGCTGCTGGGTCCTGTGCTGTGTCCTGTTCAGTCCAGTGGTGCTGTGTCCTGTGCTCTGTGCTTCTAAGGGCATAGTTATTTCCCCATTATTCCCAAGTGTTTAAAAAATTAAAAAAAAGTTATAAAAAAAAATACAAAAAAATAATTAAAAAAAAAAATAATTACAACAAAATTTGCAAAACCAATCCTGCAGTATAAGCCCATTGGTACTGCAATATTACCAAGTTCACTGATTCAGCAGTATAAGTCCAGTGGTACTGCTATTACAAAGTTCACTGATTCAGCAGTATAAGTCCAGTGATACTGATATATTACAAAGTTCACTGATTCAGCAGTATAAGTCCAGTGGTACTGCTATTACAAAGTTCACTGATTCAGCAGTATAAGTCCAGTGGTACTGATATATTACAAAGTTCACTGATTCAGCAGTATAAGTCCAGTGGTACTGATATATTACAAAGTTCACTGATTCAGCAGTATAAGTCCAGTGGTACTGATATATTACAAAGTTCACTGATTCAGCAGTATAAGTCCAGTGGTACTGATATATTACAAAGTTCACAGATTCAGCAGTATAAGTCCAGTGGTACTGCTATTACAAAGTTCACTGATTCAGCAGTATAAGTCCAGTGGTACTGCTATTACAAAGTTCACAGATTCAGCAGTATAAGTCCAGTGGTACTGATATATTACAAAGTTCACTGATTCAGCAGTATAAGTCCAGTGGTATTGCTATTACAAAGTTCACTGATTCAGCAGTATAAGTCCAGCGGTACTGATATATTACAAAGTTCACTGATTCAGCAGTATAAGTCCAGTGGTACTGCTATTACAAAGTTCACTGATTCAGCAGTATAAGTCCAGTGGTACTGCTATTACAAAGTTCACTGATTCAGCAGTATAAGTCCAGTGATACTGATATATTACAAAGTTCACTGATTCAGCAGTATAAGTCCAGTGGTACTGCTATTACAAAGTTCACTGATTCAGCAGTATAAGTCCAGTGGTACTGATATATTACAAAGTTCACTGATTCAGCAGTATAAGTCCAGTGGTACTGCTATTACAAAGTTCACTGATTCAGCAGTATAAGTCCAGTGGTACTGATATATTACAAAGTTCACTGATTCAGCAGTATAAGTCCAGTGGTACTGATATATTACAAAGTTCACTGATTCAGCAGTATAAGTCCAGTGGTACTGATATATTACAAAGTTCACAGATTCAGCAGTATAAGTCCAGTGGTACTGCTATTACAAAGTTCACTGATTCAGCAGTATAAGTCCAGTGATACTGATATATTACAAAGTTCACTGATTCAGCAGTATAAGTCCAGTGGTACTGATATATTACAAAGTTCACTGATTCAGCAGTATAAGTCCAGTGGTACTGCTATTACAAAGTTCACTGATTCAGCAGTATAAGTCCAGTGGTACTGATATATTACAAAGTTCACTGATTCAGCAGTATAAGTCCAGTGGTACTGATATATTACAAAGTTCACTGATTCAGCAGTATAAGTCCAGTGGTACTGATATATTACAAAGTTCACAGATTCAGCAGTATAAGTCCAGTGGTACTGCTATTACAAAGTTCACTGATTCAGCAGTATAAGTCCAGTGGTACTGCTATTACAAAGTTCACAGATTCAGCAGTATAAGTCCAGTGGTACTGATATATTACAAAGTTCACTGATTCAGCAGTATAAGTCCAGTGGTATTGCTATTACAAAGTTCACTGATTCAGCAGTATAAGTCCAGCGGTACTGATATATTACAAAGTTCACTGATTCAGCAGTATAAGTCCAGTGGTACTGCTATTACAAAGTTCACTGATTCAGCAGTATAAGTCCAGTGGTACTGCTATTACAAAGTTCACTGATTCAGCAGTATAAGTCCAGTGGTACTGCTATTACAAAGTTCACTGATTCAGCAGTATAAGTCCAGTGGTACTGATATATTACAAAGTTCACTGATTCAGCAGTATAAGTCCAGTGGTACTGCTATTACAAAGTTCACTGATTCAGCAGTATAAGTCCAGTGGTACTGAT
This sequence comes from Mixophyes fleayi, assembly GCF_038048845.1. NCBI lineage: Eukaryota > Metazoa > Chordata > Amphibia > Anura > Limnodynastidae > Mixophyes > Mixophyes fleayi. Next base: position 107,232,460 of record NC_134404.1, on the reverse strand, counting down.
ATATTACAAAGTTCACTGATTCAGCAGTATAAGTCCAGTGGTACTGCTATTACAAAGTTCACTGATTCAGCAGTATAAGTCCAGTGGTACTCTCCTGTGCCGCATATAATTTTTAAAGGCTTTGCCGAGTGTGTGTGGCTTAGGGGTACGCTCTCTTGTGCTACATATAATGGAAAACCAAAATTTGGAGTATAAAGTAGGGAAAGATCAAGACCCACTTCCTCCTAATGCTGAAGCTGCTGCCACCAGTCATGACATAGACGATGAAATGCCATCAACGTCGTTTGGCAAGCCCGATGCCCAATCTCCTAGTACAGGGCATGTAAAATCCAAAAAGCCCAAGTTCTCAAAAAATAGCAAAAAGAGAAACTTAAAATCATCTGAGGAGAAACGTAAAGTTGGCAATATGCCATTTTACGACACATAGTGGCAAGGAACGGCTTAGGCCCTGGCCCGTGTTCATGACTAGTGGTCCAGCTTCACCCAAGGATCTAAGCCCTCCTCCTCCCCCCCCCTACAAAAAATTTAAGAGAGTTATGCTGTCAGCAACAACAACAAAACAGCAAAGAACTCTGCCTTCTAAACAGATGACATCACAAATCCCCAAGGCGTGTCCAAGGGTGTTGTTGGTTGTGAAGCCTGACCTTCCCATCACTGTACGGGAAGAGGTGACTCCATCCAGCATTTGCAGCACGCCCTCTGCATATGCTGGAAGGATCACCCACAGTCCAGTTACAGATTTGGCTAATGAAGGTGTGAATGTTGTACACCGGGAGGAGGATATTGATGTAGCTGGCGCTGAGAAGGATGTTGATGATTATGATGCAGACAGATACCAAATTGCCTTTCTCAATTTCTATTTATATTCTAGATTATATAACGGCTGAATAGTTTTCTATTTTACTCCTAGTGGAGAGGGGATCTGATGCAGACAGATACCAAGCTGCCTTTGTCCATTTCTTTGTATATTTGAATTTCTAGTTCTACAGTCTATGCAGGCTACTTTTTTTATATTCAACTACAAGTGTAGGGCGGGGGGGGGGGGCATAGATAGCCACCAAAGTAACGTGGTCCATTTAATTTCACTTTCTAGCTCCACAGTCTGTGCAGCCTGCTTTTTTTATCTTCAAAGTATTTACAAGCCTTGCAATCTAAATTAACTAGAGGTAGTGACGTGGTAGAACTCCAAAAGGCAGTTTGGAAGCCCCTGTACAAACTGGCTCTATTTTACCTGAGTTGTCCCCCCTCCAGTGTGTACTCAGAAAGAGTTTTTAGTGCAGCGGGGAACCTGGTCAGTGAGCGGCGAAGGAGGTTGCTTCCTCACAACGTTGAAAAAATGATGTTTATAAAAATGAATAATCAATTCCTCAATGAAGTACAGCACTGCCCTCCAGATAGTACAGAGGGACCTGTGGTTGTAGAGTCCAGCGGGGACGAATTGATAATGTGTGAGGAGGATGAAGTACACACTGTAGGGGGAGAGGAATCAGAGGTTGAGGATGAGGACGACATCTTTCTTCAGTAGAGCCTGTTTAGTTTGTACAGGGAGAGATGAATTGTTATTTTGGTGTGGGGGCCCAAACAAACCAATCATTTCAGCCACAGTTGTTTGGTAGGCCCTGTCGCTGAAATGATTGGTTTTTTTAAGTGTGCATGTCCTATTTCAACAACATAAGGACAATTCCATCTTGCAACTATTTTTTTGGCATTATGTGACCATTCAACAGTCATTTGCCATGTTCAAAAAGTAAAAGAAAATGTCAACAAATTCAAAAAATTTAATCAAAAGTTAAATGCCCTGTCATTATTTAAAACAAGAGGGTTTGGCGTGCTAGAATTAGTGTAGTATTAATATGTTATAAACACTACACTTGGAACTTGGAGGAGGTATTGTGGCCCCGGTATCAAATTAAGTACCGGGGCCACCCCACTACACAGTCCAGAATATTTTTGGGGGAAATTCAGAGCCGTGGAGGGTTTTTTATTAATTATATTGTGGTGACCACTCCTCTACGCAGTCCAGGTACATTTTTTGGTGCGATTCATACCAGTTGATGGTTTTCTTATTATATATATTGTGGTGACCACTCCTCTACGCAGTCCAGGTACATTATTTGGTGCGATTCATACCAGTTGATGGTTTTCTTATTATATTGTGGTGACCACTAATCTACGCAGTCCAGATACATTTATTGGTGCGAATCATACAAGTTCAGGGTTTTTAAATTATATTGTGGTGACCACTCCTCTACGCAGTCCAGGTACATTATTTGGTGCGATTCATACCAGTTGATGGTTTTCTTATTATATTGTGGTGACCACTCCTCTACGCAGTCCAGATACATTTATTGGTGCGAATGATACAAGTTCAGGGTTTTTAATTTATATTGTGGTGAGTGACCACCCCTCTACGCAGTCCAGGTAAATTTTTTGGTGCGATTCATACCAGTTGATGGTTTTCTTATTATATATATTGTGGTGACCACTCCTCTACGCAGTCCAGGTACATTATTCGGTGCGATTCATACCAGTTGATGGTTTTCTTATTATATTGTGGTGACCACTCCTCTACGCAGTCCAGATACATTTATTGGTGCGAATCATACAAGTTCAGGGTTTTTAAATTATATTGTGGTGACCCACTCCTCTACGCAGTCCAGGTACATTTTTTGGTGCGATTAAGAAAGACCAGTTGATGGTTTTCTTATTATATTGTGGTGACCCACTCCTCTACGCAGTCCAGATACATTTATTGGTGCGAATCATACAAGTTCAGGGTTTTTAATTTATATTGTGGTGACCCACTCCTCTACGCAGTCCAGGTACATTATTCGGTGCGATTCATACCAGTTGATGGTTTTCTTATTATATTGTGGTGACCACTCCTCTACGCAGTCCAGATACATTTATTGGTGCGAATCATACAAGTTCAGGGTTTTTAAATTATATTGTGGTGACCCACTCCTCTACGCAGTCCAGGTACATTATTCGGTGCGATTCATACCAGTTGATGGTTTTCTTATTATATTGTGGTGACCCACTCCTCTACGCAGTCCAGATACATTTATTGGTTCGAATCATACAAGTTCAGGGTTTTTAAATTATATTGTGGTGACCACTCCTCTACGCAGTCCAGATACATTTATTGGTGCGAACCATACAAGTTCAGGGTTTTTAAATTATATTGTGCTGACCACTCCTCTACGCAGTCCAGGTACATTTTTTGGTGCGATTAAGACCAGTTGATGGTTTTCTTATTATATATATTGTGGTGACCCACTCCTCTACGCAGTCCAGAAAGATACCTCGTTGCAACGTTTTGGACTAATAACTATATTGTGAGGTGTTCAGAATACACTGTAAATTAGTGGAAATGCTTGTTATTGAATGTTATTGAGGTTAATAATAGCGTAGGAGTGAAAATAAGCCCAAAAACTTGATTTTTGAACTTTTTATGCTTTTTTCAAAAAAAATCCGAATCCAAAACCTTTCGGCAAGTGTTTTGCAAAACAAATCGGAACCCAAAACATCCCGAAAATCCGAATCCAAAACACAAAACACGAGACACTAAAAGTCGCCGGTGTACATCCCTAATAATAATAATATTCTGAGTCGCACGGATCTGTGTGAATTAGAATCCTAATACGTTTTCAGTGCAAGCTGCATCCAACTCTACATCACGCCCCTTGTGTCTAGTTCCCCCACCTCTATCTAAATTACGTGTGATATGTGTTCTAGCTGTCATTTTGTAGAAGGTACTAAATAAATGATAGCTAGAATCTGATTGGTTGCTATAGGCAACATCCCCACTTTTTCAAACCCGCAGCTTAGTAAATCTAGCCCTTAATGTCACTTTCAATTCTTCATTTTACACTGTCCAGTCATAAAAAGTTTTATAGAAAAAAACCTTCATTAGCTAATGATCAGATTGGGAGGGATGCCAAAATGTTTAGAGAATCATTAACAATAAAATTATTTTAAAAAAAACAGTATTAAAAAATAACCACTTTTTGTTTTTATCACTCAATCAGTTTTGACATGTGAAATATTCAATATTCACAAAAGGATATAAATGGAGAATATATAGTAAACTTATGCAGATTATAAAACTATTGTTGCTGAGTTGTACTAGCTGTTAAAAGTAAAGAGCTGTTTTGTTGCCATATCTAATAATTCTTTTAATGAAGGTCAAGTTGATATCTGTGGTCAAGTATAGGAAACTAGAAAATAAGGTTATTCATCAGTGTGCTAGGTTACAATTGGATTGGTAAGTCCCCTCAAAGATATTAACATAAAAAAAATAAAAGTAGGGAAACCAGTGTTCTACAATACAAAATGTAAATAAAAACAAAAATAATGATTTCTCTACGAAAGCTATAACTGATCTCGATGTGACAGAGAGAAAAAAAACATCAACCTATAAATCTGAAATATTTATTGAAAATCAGTGTATATTTAATCAGTCCATAAATAATGAACTTAAGATGGTACGTGTATATATAACTATATATATATATATAGTCACTATATATATATATATATATATATATATATATATATTTATATATAAAAGAATGATGTCCCTTAGGAAAAGTAATGTACTGAAACGTAGCAATGGATTAAATACACCTATTTGGCACAACTACAGTCTATCTTAAATCCTTTCATTGCCGTCTCATCTGGAATCTATTTATTGTACTATTCCTACAAGTGAAGTACCACGGAAGGCAACAGGCCCACATTCTGGGAATATCTCAGTTGTGAAGAAAACAGTGGACAAATTATTGAAGGGATATGACATCCGCCTGCGGCCAGACTTTGGAGGTCCTCCAGTTACTGTGGGGATGAGTATACATATCTCCAGCATTGACCAGATATCAGAGGTCAACATGGCTGACAGTTATGTATCCAGTCGTGTCACCCGTTTGTGACCAGATGAAGGATATCTACGTACACAAAGCTTAAAAGTTTTGCTATCTGGTACGCATACATCTGCATAAGTGTGTCCTGGGTGTTTCACATATACTATATGGAAATACTGCGAGTTCACTGTGACTTTGCTTGAGAATAAGCTGTAACTTGTATTCTACACCTACACATTGGATGTTATATTACAGTTTTTGTTTCCTGGTTTCCTCTCCACTGGTGTTTCCGGTCCTACTGTGGGTTCTTGTGTGATCCCAATATTATACCAATTTACTACACTATTGTGCGCCTCCTCCTCCATTTTTCTTTTATAGGTTATTTCCATGCTACACCGCTTGGTAAAGAGGATTGGCAGCCGCCTGCACATGGGAAGTGTCTATTGAGAAGAATATAGACTTCATACTGGACTATTTGTGATTTGTTACAAGCGCCAATTGTTGTATCTTGTAATTTTAAAATATATATATATATATATATATATTTATGTTAATGAGTTACGGCTATTAATCTAGAAAGCACACAAATCCAAGGATGAGTGAAAAATTAAGAGTTCAGATAACTGTATGAATGCTAACCTCCTGCAGAGATTAATCTAACGACTATTGTCTGTGTGCTTTTTGTACAATTGTATCACTAATAAGTAATAATAACTAATAATGAATGAATGAGAACTATGTAGCGCCTCTAAATCGTAAATCAGTGTCTCTCTGCTAGCAGGTGCCTGGAGAATAAGTAACTCTAGCTATAACACTAAAAAAGCAGAATCTCTTATCATTTTATTATCGCATCTTTCAATAAAATAAACTTTACATATTTTCCTCCTAAAAAACTGCTCAGATTCATCTAATTTTCATGCCCTCATGTTGCCCCCCCAGATGCGGAAATTTCTGCTCCTCTGTGACACTTTCCTTCTCTGTAAACATATTCGCCTCAGCGCTGTCCTAGGCATATTTGTAAATTGAGGCATACAGTGGGTGCTGCAGAGAATGAATTTAACTTTATTACAAATATTTTAATTAACCAAAATATTTAAATTGAACTGTGAACACTACTGTGTATATGATATACTTACTATGTTTCTCCTCCCCTTTTTGAGAATATGTGCACATGTTCTCTTGCATGCTCTTCCAGAAAGCTCATTAACATCCTGACACTATATAGAACCACCTATAGACATAGGTCCATGTCAAAGCTGTCAGTTATGACACAATGATGTCATCATCATCATCAATATTTATTTATATAGCGCCAGCAAATTCTGTAGCGCTTTACAATTGGGGACAAACACTGTAATAAACAAACTGGGTAATACATACAGACAAAGAGGTGAGAGGGCCCTGCTCGCAAGCTTACAATCTATGGGGCAATAGGAATTGGATACATGAGGTTAAGTCTACATATTGCATTTAGGTCCAGCCAGATTGCAAAGGTAAAAAGTGATTTCTATGCTATATGATCCAGTCATACTGCAATGTTTGTCAGAGAATTGTTGTCTTGTGTGAATTGTGTAACGAGTGGCAATAGGGTAATCTAATGAGGTTAAGAAGGTGGTTGAGGAATATTATAAGCTAGCCTGAAGAGGTGGGTTTACAGAGAACACTTGAAGATTTGTAGACCAGAAGAAAGTCTTAACCGGGAATGGGAGGGTGTAACGAGAGTTGATGAGAGACGCAGATCTTGTGCAGAATGGAGGTGTCGAGTTGGGAAATATTTTGAGACAAGTGAGGAGATGTATGTTGGTGCAGCTTTGTTGGCCTTGTAGGTTAGTAAAAGTATTTTATATTGGATTCAGTAAAAAAACAGGCAACCAATGTAGAGACTGACAGAGTGATTCAGCAGATGAATAAGGATTTGCAAGGGAAATCTGATGTCATAATATAAGTAGAGATGCTCATGCTCAGTTCCCCAAGAACCGCACACACCTGAACTTAGCAGATCCGAGTACCAAGCCAAGCCTGCTTGTTAATTTTGCATGCCCTCAGAATTAAAAATGAGGCAAAACGTTATCATTACATTGTCGGATTTCGGATCTTGCAAGTTTTGGATTCTATAAGTATCACCATCCACAGCGATCCAGCGCCATTTCACAGAGGGACACAGAAGGGGTAGCACAGTTCTTGGCAGTCTCTAGTGCAGTTGGGCAGCACCATAGGTAGAAAAGAAAGAGGAGGGGTAGCAGTGTTCTTCAAAGTCTCCAGTGACATTCAGGAGAGCTTCATTGCGCCATTGCTAATTGTCATTGCTGAAACAGAAATAATAGGTCTGGCAGGCTTGGTCTTCTAAATCTGCAGTCACAGTGTACAGTTTTATATAAGGAAAATACAAAGAGGAGAGCTCCATTGCTCCATTGCTAATTGTCATTGCTGAAATACAAATAATAGGTCTGGCAGGCTTGGTCTTCTAAATATGCAGTCACATTGTACTGTGTTATATAGGTAAAACACAAAGAGGAGAGCTCCATTGCTCCATTGCTAATTGTCATTGCCGAAATAGAAACGATAGGGCTGGCAGGCTTGGTTTTCTATATCTGCAGTCACATTGTACTGTGTTATATAGGTAAAACACAAAGAGGAGAGCTCCATTGCTAATTGTCATTGCTGAAAAAGAAATAATAGGGCTGGCAGGCTTGGTCTTCTAGATCTGCAGTCACATTGTACTGTGTTATATAGGTAAAACACAAAGAGGAGAACTCCATTGCTAATTGTCATTGCTGAAATAGAAATAACAGGACTGGCAGTCTTTGTCTAAATCTGCAGTTACATTTTACTGTACCATAGCTCACTCAGAAGCAGGAGAGGTGGCAGGGTTCAGTGCTGAAATAGAAATTGTAATAATAGGGCTGTCTGTGTTCTTAAAAGTCTCCAGTGACATTCTACTGTGCCATAACTCATACAGAAACAGGAGGGTTGGCATTGTTCTTGTCATTCTCCAGTCTCAGTCATGATGATACTAATCCCTCTACCTCATGTGCTAAAGTCTATGTTCAAGTGCATAGTGGTTTTAAGTCAGGGAAACAAAAATGTAAATAAAAAGCTTGTACCTTTGTAAAGAAAAAAACGTCTCTCTAATAAAGATGAAAGTTTACTGTAGAAAAACATAAAATTGCGAACATGCCATTCTACCCAAAATATTACCAAGCATACCAACATCAGCTAGCTCCCTTCTCTCAGCTAGATCTCAGCACCTGCAATCTACACTGTCATCATATTCACCCTCATCATTGTGTACATCATCATCAATCAATACTAATTCATCCCCACTGGAATCCACCATCACAGAAGTCTGTGTACTTTGATGCAATTGCCGGTAATGGCCTTTCTCATGGAATTTGTAGTTCATTTTACGGAAGAGTTTTCACGATTTTTGGGCAATTCTTTTAGACCAGACTAAATGTCAAAATGCTGTGCAGACTCATCTGCATCACCACTGGGTGTCTTGGGAAAGCTAAGTTTTTTCCTAGCAGCAATTTCCAGATAAACTGAAGGAGAAGATGTCATTGTGTCATGTACCACTTGAGCTGCCAGCTTGCTGACCAGGAACTCATTGCATCTCTTGAGATCTGGGTCAGTTGGAAAGAAAGAAAAGACATAGCTCTTAAACCTAGGATCAAGCACAGTTCCCAAAATATAATATTCCGATTTCAAGATATTGACAACTCTTGGATACTGGCGAAGCAAATAAAGTACTTAATCTACAAGTCCAACATAATTAGTGGAATTGATTTGTCTAATTAGGGTAATTACTTGACTCAAGCTAACAGTGTCTGCACTCTCTTCACAGGTGACTACTTCGAGTGATTTCAGCACCTTGCACAACACGGAAAGTATTCTCCACTGCACTGGACTAAAGTAAAATCCCCCTAAATTGTATTATTATTATTTTCGCAGCATTCTCCTACATGCTGTTGCAGAATACCGAAAAAGACCCTAAATATTTCAGGACACAGACAGCATCTCCTGCATGTCATTGTCATTTTTTAAAAAGTTCTGTAGCACCAAGTTGATTGTGTAAGCAAAACAGGGAATGTGATGGAATCCCCCCCCTCTGTAATGCTCTAACAATATTGGTGGCGTTATCAGAAATCACATATCCTCAGGAGAGTCCAAGCAGGATAAGCCATGTTGCAATGACATCCCTTAGTTTTTCTAACAGGTTGTCAGCAGTATTACCTCTGACCTGTGCCTTGTCTCGTTTCTGATAATCACCTCTCCTGCCTTCAAGACTTCTCCCATGCTGCTCCCCACTTATGGAATTCCCTACCACGCTCTATCAGACTTTCCCACAGCCTTCAAATCTTTAGATGCTCTTTGAAAACCCATCTCTTTTTTAGGTTGACATTATGCTCAATAACACTATTCACACTAATGCACGCTCACAACTATCCCAATCTCCACTCTGAGCCATACTCACTCCTCTTGTTTCAGCTGTGTTCTCTACCCTTTAGAATGTAAGCTCTCTAATGAGCAGGGCCCTCCATACCCTCTGTTTTCATGTCTCCATTCATTTAGTCTGCATTGTCTGTTCTTGTTTTACGTATGTCTTGTTTTATGTATGTCCTTGTCTTCCCTACTGTACGGCGCTGCGGAGCACTGTGGTACCTTACACATCTACGATAATAATAATAATAATAATAATAATAATAATAATAATAATAGTAATAATAATAATAATAATATGCCTCTTAGTGAAGCAGAAGATACATAGAGTAGACTGCCTCTGAAAAATGCAACGTTCTTGGGTACATGCTGCTGCTGTCCCTGCTGGTGGAGGCGAATCACCAACCCAGTGGGCTGTCACAATCATATAATCTTTAGTTTGCCCAGTTCCGCTTGTTCACGTATCTGTGGTTAAGTGTACAATGGGTAGAATGGCATTTTGTAGCCAATAATTACATTTTTATTAACCTTCTGGTACAGGTGATGAATAGCTTTTCTAGTAAAATGGTGTCGTGATGGAATTTGGTAACGGGGACAGAAGAACTCAAGTAACTGTCTAAAACCAGCTGCATTAATAGTGGATATTGGATGCGGATCTAATACTAGCATAGTCGCCATGGCGTCTGTGATCCGCTTTGTGACTGGGTGACAGCTTTCATATTTGCTTACTCTTGCAAAGGATTGTTTAACAGTCAATTGTTGTGAACAACTATTAGTCATCTTCTTGGTCTGCTTTTGGGTTGAAGATCCACCCCCAGTAGCAGCAGCAGCAGCGGGACTAACGCTCAAGGATTCTTCTGAGGAGTCCTGGATAGTGAGGAGTCATCTCGCCTTAACTTGGATGCAGGACTAACTCCGATCACTTGTGAGGAAATTGATGATAAAGGTATTGGGGGTGTAGATTGCAGGTGCTCAGATCTAGCTGAGAGAAGGGAGATAGCTGATGCTGGACTGCTTGTTGTTATTTTTTAGCATAAGTTTCTGATTTTCACAAAAGCTTTCCATGAACACACTTTAAATGGCGTAACATGGATGAGGTTCCTAGATGGTTAAGGTCCCTACCTCTACTGACTGTTGTCAGGATTTGGGTAAACATAATTCCACACATAAGAGGTGGATTTTTTGGTCTTATGCCCAGGCATGACAATGGCCTTCTTCTTATCACTGGCAAGAACTGCTGCAGTCTTTGTTTGAAAGTGTATGAAAATAATATTGTGACCTGTGAGGTGGTCACAATTGACTGCAAATGACTTGAAATTAGTGTTATTGAGGTTAGTAATAATGTAGAATAATATATAAAAATATGTGATTTTCGCTATAAAAAAATAGGGATTTTAGAAAAAATAGGGATCCAAAACCAAAACACGAAATTAATTCAGATCCAAAATCAAAACCAGAGCACAGGGGCCAGTGAACATCTCTAAATATAAGTCCAATACTGCAAGCACAGTAGATGGTATGTGGCAAATTCTGTGGGCCTGAGTCATTAAGGAGAGCAAGACAAAAAAGGAGTCAATTTGATCCTGTACAAAACCATGTTCCAATGCAATTTTGTACATAAAGAAAATACTGACTTTTTTGTGATGTAGCAAACAAATACTTGATAGGTTTATTTTTACACTGAAATTTAAAGTTGATTAAGGACATGTCCTACCCCAACTATAAATCTGTCCTCACATTTTAAATTTACCTCCCCTCCAATGCAACATGGTTTTGCTGAGTTACAAAGTTATTCCCTTTTTTTTACTTTGCTCTCCTTAATGACTCGGCCATGTATGTTTGTTGTGGCTCTCTACGTGTAAAGAGGCAAAACAGGTTAGCGCAGTCTGAGCATTCCATGAACCTTACATACTATATAAAGGAGGAAGCAGCCTCAGATATACCAGTAAGAAGGCGTATTTGTTGCATCTGTTTCTACCCTGTTGCTTACTATTTTGCCGGCCAAACGGACTTACACCAGGGTTAATTTCATCAGAAGCCAATTGATCTACCAGTATGTAGGGTTCTAGAAGGAGTCAAACCCATGCTAACCACTGTGCCACCAGGCTGCTCTATTGGTGATCTATACACAAGATTCCATGGCATTGGTTTTAAGTGCAGTCATTTGGTCCATATATTACAATAAGTGATTTATTACAACCACTTGTACTTAGACGGGTGTAATAGGTGATGCTTCTCGGCAGATAAGTAGAGCTAATCATCTAGGGACCTGGGGTTCATGGCAACAGCCAGCAAATAGCACTGACCAATACAAACATTACCCCATATCTGACATTATTTATAATGTACGCATTGCACACACTGGAAGGTAAACCAGTCAGTCATAAGACTTAAATATAAGTCACCTGTCTACCATAAACCCTTTAGTAAGAAGACAATGAGTCTTTCAGCAATCTGTAGATGGAAAAGCTTTTGCTTCTGTCCCACCTGTAATTTACTTATCAGTCTTCAAGGGTAAGACTAAAACACTGTTTTAGTGTAAACACATTAAATACACATAAGTAACAGATGACAGTAATCTGTATGTTAAGTGCAGTTACTGTTATGAAACCTATGTATTGGAGACTCCTAAGACTCCTAAGTGGTAATAACCATATGTAATTAAATAAGTGTTTTTATTTTAATTTTTTTTATTCAGCTACTTTTTGCAGACGACACAAAAATGTGTCACAGAGTAGACACCACAGGGTTGACCAAAATTTGGATGATCTAGGTAGAGGTACAGTCAAAACCATGACAAGGATAGTTCAATAATGATGGTTCAGATGTGTCCTCAGTCTCATGATTAAGACATAAATAAAGACATATTTGCCGACTTTCAAACGTCGGCGTCCGGGAGGTGGGCGTTTTGGGGGTGGGGCTATACAGATCACGCCATTTTGGGGGCAAAGTGGCATTTTTGATCTAATTCTGCCCACTTCACTAAGTGGGCAGATGCAGGAGGCTGCCATACTCTCCCGGGAGTTCGGGAGACCTACCCGGAATCCTGGAGTCTACCGGACATTCCGGGAGAGTTGGCAAGTATGGATAAAGATAAACCAATCAGTATTGCATGAGAAGAAACTAAAAGTTCAATTTAATGAGTATGGTCCTAAATGCGTATTCCTGTGTATCTGCAAAACCGGAGAAGTAAATGCACCTCCTTTTACAGGGGTATTTGAAGAGCAGATGTGCAAAAGACATCAAGCAGTGTGGGTCCACTTTTATGAAGTAGAGGGGTTTGTAAATGACCCTACCTACCTGCTTGTTCTACACATATGTTGCTGTCACTGTTTGAGCAGCCAATTACATGGAAATTGCAGGTGCAACTAATAATCTGGCCTTTCAAAGTTTTATTTAAATTACAAACAAATTAATGTGTTATTAATAGCATATTTATCAGTAAGGATTATTTTTAATAAGAGGAGATAACACATGGGCACAATTTATTGTGAAGACTGCAGTATTGAGAATAGACTGGGCTCACAGTTTAAAACGTTCTACATAGCAATAGTATCCTCTTTATTATATATGGTGCAACTTCCACTTCCTTTGTCATCTGCAACAAAAGCAGTTGCCAAATGTAGCAACAGCATGAGTCAAGTGCCCTGTATTTAAAAACTACAAATACTTATTTTAGGTGGAACTAAACCTAGAAATCTAAATATACTTTCTAGGACATGTAGTAAAGCTGTGTAAATAGTAATACATATCCATGTGTGTTGGGTGTTTTTCTGCAATGATGAATTGCGAATAATGCTAAATTGTCCTAAGGTGCTCGAAATAGACTCTGGAAGTATAATAATTATTATTTTCAGAAAAAGTCACAAAAATGTCACAAATAGTGATGAGAAAATATCAAATTATTTTAGGTGTTATTCCCAAACTGAATATAAGTGATAAGGATAGTTAGCAAACTTTTGTACCTGCTAATTCTGGTTTTGTTGCATAGTGCTATCTGCTAAAGACATAGCTGAACATGTATGCACTAACCTATTTGGTTTCCTAGCAAACTAGTCATCTATTCTATGTAAGGCTCATTTACAAAGTGCGAAAGTGACCGAAATTGTATTTTTCTCCTTTCCTAAGCGCTCCCTAGTGAATGCTGCCTTTATATCCTTAGGGATCCATCTTACCCTGTATGCAAAAGCCTTAAATATCACAAAGTCAAAATAAATAATGGTGTTATCACTAATACAAGTTACAGAGAAAAACAATAGATCTTTCAATGTAAAATAAATGCTTGTCTTTTCATTAAGTCCACTTTGATATTCCCCAAACTAATATGTTCTCTTTGAAATTTGATCTTTTTTACTTGTCCACCTTCAGATTCTCATTGAGTGCATAGCCATATACCCAAAAAAGAACAATATAAAAACAATTGTTATTTATGTGTTGTATTTTGGAGTACATGCAATAACTTTTGTTAGTGTTACTGCATTTATTTATTCTGACTTTGTGACATTTTTCCCACCTGTGAAACTGGGACTACCTCTATGAATGTGCCCTCTCCACCCTACTAATTCATTTAAAGAGTTCCATCCCACAAAATTAAATCCTGTTATTACACTTCAGTGCAAAGCTAGGAGCACTAACGCGCCTAGTCAGTACTAAGTAAGGCATGACAGAACCGTCCAACTCCACCCATAGGTAAGTGCAAACACTTTTACTCCCCAGGCACCTCCATTTTAACCCTCCTATGCTTGCAGATTAATCAGCTATTCAGTGACATGTAAGTGATAGATGGGTAATATACATCAGTAACTTTAGCATAACAACCTTCTTTTTTTGCAAATGGGAAAAGGCCTGACTTTTTCCAAGTATTTTCAGGCCATTGGTAGCCGCTTAGAAACATGTTTCAGGTTACTTGGAAAGCTTCATGCAGCTTATAAATGCTCCAGCATCAACACCTGAGAAGGCCTCAGTGGGAACAAGCCCATAGGGAATAATGTGTTCTATATTACAGGTGGTTACAAGGTGTGAAGAAAATGCTTCACCAGTGCCAGAAGAATGGGCTTGGTGTGAACAAGCCCTAAAAGATGTTTCCATCAGAATGTAAAGCTTCATGTTTTAATTCTAAACTTCACATCAATAACTTTTCAAAGTGGAGGCTAACCTGGTTTTGAAGCTAGAATTAATATACATCATAAAATTTCAGAAATGGATGTGAACAACCCGTGTATTTGTGCAGGTGTTGCAGGGGCATTTTAACAAATTAGTGGACCTGTGTGCAAGATTGCTGGCTCCCCATATCCATACCTGGCAACATCTTTGAATTAAGAATCTAGTACGCGTGTATGAGAAGGGGGTGTTCCAGGCACTCTGATAGCTCTAGCAGCCAACACATCACATGGGTCTCTGTCTCTTCTATTGTGGTGGGGAGAGGTCCTAGCACAGGGGTAGGCAACCTGCGGCTCTCCAGGTGTTGTGAAACTACAAGTCCCAGCATGCTTTGCCAGTAGATAACCAGCAGATAGGTGGCAAGGCATGCTGGGATTTGTAGTTTCACAACACCTGGAGAGCCGCAGGTTGCCTACCCCTGTCCTAGCAGCACGCCCGCCTGGGTAGTTGGAGAGTGGGTTTCCTGACTCATCTATGCTCCCTATCCTCTTATCTTGTCCTGATAATCCCTTTCCCTTTTATCTGTCTCATTTATCCTTTCTCCCAATAGAGTCCAATCTTGATAATATCTTTTAATTTCCCCCCTTTCACTCTGTTTTATATTGTGTTTTCCTACTTTCCGGTTGTCTATTCTTTCTTATATGTATCTGAAAAAGGGCACTGTCTATCCCCTTCTTTTACTACTGCTGTTTCTGTGTTCTACTTTCTTTCTTTTCTTCTTTACATCCCTTATGCTCGTTGTGTTCTTGCTCCTTCTGTACCTTCTCCCCATTATCTGCTTCCTTCGCTCTCTCCCTATTGTGCTACCCCTCATCTATGCTCCTCCTTCTTCCCTTCTGTTCAGTTTATATCTACTGGTCGCCCCTCTGATCCCCTTCTTACTTCTATTAGACATCTCTCCTCTTTACCTCCGCCATCTCCTCCAACGTGCTCCAACCAGAGCAATGCTTCCTCTCCGAGCCTCTGAGCAGTACTAACACTCTACACACAATTAGTAGCATAGCTGGACCTCATGCACTGTATCACGCGATCAGTGACTGGTAGTCACTGCATCACTCCAACTCTGCAGTGGGGAAAGGACTGGAAAGTGGGAATCACTGGAGGGGGCACGGAGGGCATAGGCGACGGGCTGGCGCGGGCGCCTCTGATTTATGCGCCTGTGTGCAATAATTATAGATATGCCACTGGGGTGTGGTAACCTTCCTTGTTGCCTACAGAGATTTTTTGACAACTGCTTCCCCACTCTTATTGCACTGGTTATTATAAGGTTGTATTTGCCCTATATTTATTTAGGGTTTTGTTATTAATTAGAAACATCTGTCTTTGTATTGTAAAGTTGTAAACAAAATTCAGTAAAATAGGTTGAAAAAAATCTCAACCTTTATCTATTTTATATTCTGGATAGACGATTTGACTGACACTCCGTGATAGCCCCTAATGGGGTAGACATCTCATGGCATCACACGAAAGGCCTCATTTTCAGTTGAGAACAAATTCGGTTAAAGGGGGCTAAATTATGTTGGCATGTAAGGGTGCAAATGCAATTTTTGTTTTGCATGCAAAAAAATAACTCCCTGTTTTGACACGTGCCACAGAAATACTAAGTACTTTTTACAATGCAATTTAGAGTTCACCTGAAATGCGCCCCGAACCCCACTCTACCTATGTCTGTGCATTTTAAATCTGTCTCTCCCTTCAACACAAGGTGCATACTTGCACTATCTACCTGGATTTACTTCTAATTTTAAATGAGGCTCTGAATGGACAAGCCATGAAAAAATAAACAGGTTTTACAACATTTCTATACTATTACTTTATAAAGAGCATGTATTTTACACAATTCATAATCTTGTTAGTGTTATGCATGAAATCACTGCCTTCTACACTGATTTATGCTGATTAAGAGAAGCATTGCATTGTGGGAAATGCCATTGGAAATGTAGCACCTTTTATATTCAAAGTGTACAGGCCTGAGTAATTAAAGAGAGTAAAGCAAAAAATAAAAAAGGAATAGTAACTTTGTACCTTGGCAAAACCATGCTGCATTGGAGGGGGAGAGGGGGAGGTAAATTTAAAATGCGGGGACAGATTTATAGTTGGGTAGGACATGTCCTAGATCAACTTTAAATTTCATTGTAAAAATAAAGCTATCAAGTATTTGTGTGCTGCATGAAAAAGCAGCCAGTAGTTTCCTTACATGCAAAATAATAAACTAATTAGCCCCCCTAGTGTTGTGACATGGTTTGTCCAGGATCAAATGTACTCCTTTTTTTGCCATGCTTTCATTAATGCCTCAGGACCCACATGTCAGCATTTATGAATTTAGTTGAACATTTTCATGTTCAATTAAAAAGCCCTGTATGATGTCCAGGGGTATATCATACATTAATGTATATCATACATTACAACCTTGTAAAACTTATTCCAGGGGCACTTAGCTCATGTGCCTGGTTAGTTAAGCACAAGACTGTGTGATAATTTCTCGAAATACTGCAGCCCCTATCTTGTCATATTTACTCATTTAACTGTAATATTGCACTTTAAGGGGCATATTCAATTGTCGCCGTTTTTCGCTGCGTTAAAACTACTACCGTTATTATGGTAATAGTTAGCTGGATTTCAGCTCGCGGCTCAGGGTGCTGCGAGCTGAAATCCAGCGAGAAAACTACCGTAAAAACTGTTTTTACGCGCACTATTACCATAATAACGGTAATAGTGCGTGCGCCGCGAGATTTTCGGCGTTTCCGCCGACAATTGAATATGCCCCTAAGTATTTTAATAAATATTAAGTTATAAATCCTACAGAATATGAAAAGATTGTAAGTATTACATATATCATGTAGAAAGTGACATTAAATTGTGCAGATATTTAGTAGGGAGAAACAGGAACACGTCAATGGACACGTCTTTAAAATCCTGTGACTGCCGCTGAAAATCAGGAACATGTGGCGGATATGTTATATTGAGGCACATTGAGATAGCTGTCTGAGACAGACAGATTTGAGGTAGGGGATCATTAAACTGGAGAATGCAAATAAAATGCAAAGTTGGTTGCTGCAAAAGTATAATTCAGTGTAATACTGGTCAGAGGGTCAATATTTAATATTACATATTTAATATTTACTTCCCTCTGCTGTCAGAGTAGGGTAGAGAGGACTTTGTACAGGCGGTGTGATGAGTGATAGCAGCAGTGCCAGAAAGTGTGACAGACAATTCTTCTGTCACAGGTCACAGCCTGGGGGCCAGTCACAATTGCAACCTGATGTTATGTCACTGGCATTACACACCCCAGTCTAAAACAGCCTCAGGGATCACAACAGTCCATAACTGATATCATGCTTGTTATTTTCAGGTTTACTTTTTTAGCTGTTTATATTTGTAATCTAATCCCTCTCTTCCCTGATTATATGTCATGCCCTAATTATATGTTATGCCTAATTTCAATGGCTGCATAATGTAAATAAGAGGAAGTTATAAAATATCATATGATTATAAAAGTGTAAAAAGCAACAAACATTCTAGACAAAATTAATTGTGGCTCCGTTTTTTCAATCAATCATCATCATCAACATTTATTTATATAGCTCCAGCAAATTCCGTAATGCTTTACAATTGGGAACAAACAGTAATAAACCAATACTGGGTAATACATATAGAAAGAGAGGTAAGAGAACCCTGCTCGCAAGCTTACAATCAATGCATCTATCTGCTCAATCAATGCTCTGATCCTGTTTTGCCAAAGATGCATCGAAATCCTGAGAAGACAAGTCTTTTTGGAACCAATAATCAGGATTATCCAGAAACAGAACAAATGGGAGATCGGAAGGGAATAAAAAAGTACTTATTAAAGTCTATTTCAATTTTTTACTACCTTACTGGCACAGCTTTATGTGTTTTAAAGATATATGTGCGTATGATGGATATAGTTTAGAGTTTGTAGGTGCTTAAAGCGCTCCTTTGGGTTCTACAATCTCATGGGACTGTCATGATCTTTTATTTGGCTGTGTTCTTAAATTGTAAACATTGGAACTGCATTGTTGGAACACCGGTCTTCAGGGAAAATCAGAGATTCTAGAAACTATATACTACCCCACTTGAGACTCCTGCCACAAGATAAAACATAAAAATAGCTGGAAACGCTTGTTATAATTGAATTTATTTAGACGGCAGGTTCATATCAATTTACACAATTTTAATTATTTGAAGCGCACAATAATATTCTGTGTAACCCAGTCTAACCACTAGGTGTCTCCACGGGATTTATAATTTATGAATTATGAGAATCTTCGATATGGAGAACTCTTGCCTTGCAGTAAAAACAAAACACATAAACAGCGTCACTCTGTACTCACAAGTTATCTTGTCTTAAAATAATTCTATTTTGTCTCAAGGTTTTATCTAAATGTTTAACTGATATTATTGCACAGTGACAACGATAAATATAATATACCACTAATGAAATTAACTGATCCGTCGCTTATCCATCAGCAAAAAATTATATATCGTCATGTAGTAGTAGAAGAATAGGCCGATCTAATACAGAGAATAGTAATATGTAGCAGTTTTTATATATTTGCAAATTATTTGGTGAATAGAACAAAAATGCTATTTAAAAAATAAGATTTGTTGCATTGTTGCGTTGTCGTTGTGTCATGTTGTGGTGATGTTTCCTTCCAGCAGTCAAGCAAATATTTACAATAAAAAAATGATGTTTTCAATATTTGTCGCCCTGTGGCTTTGTGTCATTGTCACGTTGTTGCCATGTGGTTTAATAGGATACTTTTTCAATGCTAAATAACTATGTATGATTTGCCAGTTTTATCCTGAGAGCTGTGGAAGATATTTGCCAACAAACAAGTTTCTGCTTTTATATACTCTCGCTCTCTCTCTGTATGTATTTATATATATATATATATATATATATAAACACACACACACACACACACACACACACACACACACACACTGTATATAGTGACAAAGGGAGTTCTCTAAGAGAGGCATTATGTATTCAGCTGACAGTCTGCAGGGCAAGGCTGTATACATTACACTTTTGTACAGCAGTGTACCTAGTTTATAGATATACAGGGGGAGGACATATGTGTGACAATATAATAGCATAGTGAGTGATTTAACTGACATATTTTGAGGTACTTTTTTGCCTTTAAAGCCATCGCCACTTTAAATTTTCATTGCAAACTCGCCGAATAGCGGTGAGTTGAAAAAATCGTACGTTAATACATTTACCCTCTGGTGGGAGTGTCACCCAAGTTGGACTCTGTTAATTTAGCTTTAGTGTCACAAGCATGTGTGTGGAACTTTGTGTTATAAGTTACTTTGCCATCCTGACAATAAAAACAAAGAACAAAGCAAGAAGATGTTCGTGTGTGCATCGTAGGAAAGGTGGCCGTGACTCAGTATATACACAATGTGGCCAAAAGTATTCAGACGCTTGACCATTACACCAACAGGGACTGTAATGACATTGTATTCAAATACATATACTTTAATATGGAGTTGGTCCCCCTTTTGCAGCGATAACAGCTTCCACTGTTCTTGAAAGACCTTCCACAAGACGTTGGAGTGTTTCTGTGGGAATTTGAGCCCATTCATTCTGTAGAGCATTTATGAGGTCAGACACTGATTTTGGACGAGAAGGCCTGGCTTACAATCTCCATTCCAGGTCATCACAAAGGTGTTCGATGGGGTTGAGGTCAGGGCTCTGTGGGGGCCAGTCAAGTTCTTCCATACCGAATTCATCAAAAATGTCTTTGTATTCCTTGCTTGTGGCATCCTATCACAGTACCATGGTGGAAGTCACTGAGCTCTTCAGAACAACTCATTATGTTTCACAAATGTTCGCAAATGGAGGCTGCATGACTAGGTGCTTGATTTTATAAACCTCTGGCAAAGGGTCTGATTGAAACACCTCAATTCAATAATTAACAGGTGTGGCCAAATACTTTTGTCATATAGTGTATATAGGAGAGAGAGAGAGAGATCATTTAAACAAAGTAGGCATGTCTTGTCTATAGGATTAAAAAAAAATCTAAAAATACCATTTTCTTGGGAACCAAATGCCTTGGAGTCCGCTGTTAGTCTTATAACAGGGTTATATAATAAATATCTACTAGTCTAGAAAACTGGGCTGACATTCATCATCATTCACTGAGACATTCTCCAACAAGCAAGCATGTTTTAAAGCATGAAAGTGAAACAAGCATAAGGATTTTTGCAAATCCTCAAACATTGAAGTGTTATTTATCTGTTTATTGCTACAAAAGACAGCACTGGTTTATGGATAATCCAATATACTTTCATGTTCATGTAAATAAATAAATATATATTTATATTTGAAGACAGAATTTTTCTTTGCAGCTATAGCAACTGTAATATTTATATTGGTTATATCTTGTAATCCATTCTGTCTTAGTGTAGTTCATTTAGTAAATTATCCATGCATACCACCTGTCCTGATTTAGGCGAAACAGTGCTAATATGAGGGCCCTGTCTCACCACCAGCTTTGTCCTGAGGGCCAGAGAGTTTAGAGGTATGTCCCATTCACTGGTGCTCTACATAGCAGGGTAGCGCTGAATGAGTGCTGTTAGCGCCTGTTACTGGTGCCCGTGACATTTAAGGGGTGATTTTTAGAGGAGTGGAAGAGAGTTGGGTCAGTCCAGCATATCGAAAGTGCTGAAACATTCCCTTTTCCCCAACATAAATAGTTGGGAGGTATATAATATCCAATATAATCATTGCATGCCCATATTTGAGCTATCTTTTAAGCTATAACAGATTGAATACATTAACTGTTACTTGTCATGATACTGCCAGAACTACTAATTTCATGTATCCTGACTACTATAGAATATTATGTAATCCTAAGTAATGATTTTTTTTTTTTCAAGTTATACTTTGAGCTGTTAGTCATAAACCAAACATGACTGTTACTGAATTGTATTTGGCGTTCCAGGGCTGCTTACAACATTCTATAACTGCTCAATAAGAGGCCCATTTATCAAGCCCTAAAGCATGCGGAAACGGCTTATTTAAGTAAAGTAACAATTTAGCAAATGCCTAACGCAGGAGATATCGGAGTTTAGCTTTTTGGAACTTGACCCCGATGGCAAACACCATCTGAGGATTGACTCCTATGGAGCGAGCACAGCACTGCAGGGATCTTCCTGCTCTCCCCTGCATGTACGTAAATGACCTATGCACATGTATGACCCAAGGTCAAGCAAGCGCAATAGGCCCCTGTCAGAGCCGTAACTTAGGATTCTAGCGCCTGGGGAGAGAAAGACAAATGTCGCCCCCCTAGCCCTCAATTTTAACCAAATGAACCTGAAATATTCCTAAATTGCACCCCCCTTCAGCGTTGCGCCCTGTCGCACAGCCCTAGTTACGCCCTGGCCCCTGTTGTACAGCCATGTCAACTCAATACTTACCAAAGTACAGTACTGTACTATATGTCTGATAGCAAGTCTATTTTTCCAGTTAGTTTGCTTTAGGGGCACTCCCATGTCTGTGTGTCTTATGGCAGACAATTAAATATTGATGACGTCTTATGCTTTATCATTTTATTACTGCACTTGCTGGGACATTGGTAGTTATTTATAGTTATGGTCTAAGATAATGTATTCAGTTTGAAGATGCTACTAAGAGATACTGATTGACTTCATGCAATTCAAGACTGTGTGATTTTCCAACTTGCCTGAAAAAAAATTGTATAACTAGTTAGGTGCTTGTAATAGGTATCCCTCATATATGTGGGTTATTTCACAGTTATGTAAATCTATCATATATAAATCAGTTTCCTCAATTGTTTCTACAGCAATAGGTGCTTTCATTTGCCACCCTGTCTAAGTATGGCATGTCATTGGAAAAGTTTGGGTTTGTTGTAAGGCAAATCACACCTAAATTTGTAATAATTTGAAGTAATCAGATTTTCTTTTATTGTTTGTATTCATCCTGACAAGAGATTACTGACATGATAATTATCAGTAAACTCCAGGAAAGCATGAATTCCCCTCTCCTTCCAACTAGTATATCCGTGAGGGTCATTTGCTTGGGAGCCGAGACACATTCAGTACAACATATGAATCCAAAGACACCTATTCCAATTCATAGAGGAGCCCTGGGTGTAATTGTATTAAACAGAGGATTATGCAAGTCACAGATTTCTGGCGAGTTTGCAGGGGAAATTTAAAAAGACAATGGTTTTCAAGGCAAAACAATGCCTTGAAAGCCATTGCTGCTTTAAATTTTCACTGCAAACCCGTCGGATAGCGGCAAGTTGAAAAAAATCAGCACTTAATACATTTATCCCCTGGAGTCCACCTTTACAATATGATCTTGAAACTAACTTATGAAATGTGACTAATTATTGGATATTCATATTTTTTTAAAGTTGCATACAGTGGAAAAAGCAACACGAGTGACCATCACATAGACTGCGTCCAGAGACCAGATTTCTGTTTTCTTTGTCAGGTAAGATATTTTATTTGTCAGAGTTAATGGAATATTCAGACTGCCGATGTAGCCGTAGTGCTCTCAGATAACGTTATAACGTTATATAGATAGATATATAACTCAAGAGTTACCGTTTAGTTGATTTTTGTCAGACTCTGGGTAAAGTTGTGGATCCTCTGTGCTACTCGTGATATTTACTGGCTCACCTGAGGTGCGGAGTCTAATAGGTGATTGGCCTTTGCAAGCAACCCTTTCAATAAGGTGATGGACTTTGCAAAGAGGTACTGATAGGTTGCAGCTCAATCTACTAGGCAGCTGCTGATGTCAGGGAAGTCACCGGCAGGTAGGAATGGTCAAAGATAAAAACCAGGTCAGTAATGGTAGAAGTAGAATAAAGTTAGTAGAAAAGCATGAAAGCATGAAAGTGTGCTATGGCACAAATAGCTTGACCATGAAATTGCTCAATCACTGAGGAGTAGTAAAGTGAACAGGCTTAACCATGCATATTGGGACACAGATAAAGAATGAGGGAGCATGGGCACAGGTTTATGCAGACAGAAGCAGGAGCAGGGAGCTGGTATATTCCAACTTAAATGTCATAGACACCATCATGGTGACAGTTTCCAGACAGCAAACATACCCCAGCATTTCCAATATGGAAATCAAGACAATTTAGGCCATGCAAACTGCTTTCCTTATACACTTATGTGTCAGGATACATCTTTGTGGGTGATATAGCATGACAGATTTGCACTTTTGTCATACCTTGGACTGTTTCCTAATTTGTTTCCATGCTTTTATTGATTGCATATTCACTCCCAAAGGTGGGACTACCGTCATTGCAGGAGGTGCAGTTGATACGGGGCCTGGAAGTGGGTGGGTGCAGTCAATGGTGGTTGTTCCACTACTGCCTACACCCAGTATCAGAATAAAGCATTTTCAATGTAGCTTCATTATGCATATGCCAGCCCCCATGCATACTCAGAAGAGTGGGGGTCACTGGATGATGTACCATAGTACCAGGCCCCCATTTACATTTTACTATGGCCCGACAATGTAGTGTTCAGTCCCCGCAATGTACCTCTGGCTCTATGTCAATTTGAAAAGCTTATACTACTCTGTGTCTGTTTATTGGCTAGCTGCATGTTTACTGTACATTGTTCTGAGATACCAAGGGACTTGTTATGTGCTATGTTCAAATACATAATTCTGCAATATTATACACATTCTAGTTGTTGGTGATCATTACTACTGAGCCTGGCCCAGACATAAAATGTGCACCAGTATCTGAAGGTCTTAGTGACACCACTAATATTTTCTTCTTTGTTGTAGATGTGTTGTTTTATATAGGATACTATAGAAGTGAGCAACATTATTATTATTCATCACCTTTACAGTGGTATTAATGTTACTCATAACAAGGTATCATTCTTCTTATCTGTTCTGTCTCACATTACAATTTTGTCACACAAATGACTCATGCAAAAAATTATTACATCGCAGTCTGAGCTTCTTTTGAGGTGCACCTCATAGTGCAAAATGCTAAGAACTTTGTCTCACAATTTAATTTAAAAAAAACCTGGCTGTTACCTCAGTGATTAATAGTGTATGTAGAATTTACAAAGGAAGAACCTTTTGTCTGAGTTGTGGAGGAAGTACCTGATTGTGCCATACTAATGCCATCCAATCCATACATTATCTAAGATAGTGCTGTGTCATTAGAAGAGAGCAGCAAGGTTGTTCACAGCATTCATCTAAACCAGTGTTTCCCAAACTCAGTCCTCAGAGAGCACTAACAGTGCGTGTTCTGGAGCACAGGTGTATTCATTAACGACTGACACATTGTAAAGGATGCACAAGTGGTATAATTATATCACTGGTGACCTGGAAAACCTGCATTGTTAGGGGTCCCTGAGGACTGAATTTGGGAAACACTGATCTAAACCAATACTGCTCCGTCTGTATTTGTACAGTTTCCAGCTCTGTTTATACATGTTGCATGTTGAAGATCTACTTAACTATCTCCCATCTACAAGAAAAGAACATTCTAACTGTACCTAGGTTTCCTAAGATGAGTGATATTCTCACCAAAATATCATAACAGTTTTGACTGCGTACAGCATAATAATCTGCAAAGGATAATTCCACAGAAACTAAAAATGTATGTGAGTACAAAGAATTGAAATAAAAACCTGAACCTTTACTTACCTGCGGTGATATTTTAACTTACCACATATCATATGCTGGGTCTTCGGTCCTGGTAAAAGAAGCCCGGCACACTTGCCTGACCACTGCCGTTCTTCTGACAGCTCTGGCCGGCCGCCACCTTCCTTTGCAGATCCGATCTGCTTTAATTTCTCTGAAACTCATTCATTGGCTCCCTACACAGTCTCCCACTTCATGGAGTCTGTGCCTGTTCTGTAGGTTACTTCTCTGTTAGGAGTTGGATGTGTATTGCTGCTCCTCCTGCAGTCCGCAGACTATTACTCCTTACACCATTCCAGTGGTATCAGCGGTGTAGACCGCAGACTATCTCACCTTAATTACTAGAAGCAGCAAAACAATGGTTCTACACAGGGAAGGGCTGGCAAATTTTAGCTGGCTGCTGAGTCATGTCTTGCCCGGGCGTCAAGACTCGACTCAGCAGCCTATTAGGAACATTTTGAAGGAAATAAATGCAGGTGGCCAAGTGACCCAGCCCCAGGTAGCCCACTATGGGACTGGCCCGGGGGCAGATGCTTCCCTGTCCCCCTGCCCACCTTGCCTCTGGTTCTACCATTTTTCATTATGATGTAGCCATTTTATGTATTACTATTGTGATCAAATTTGGTAACTGTGTAGAAAAGAAATCCTAAACTGTACTAGAAAAATCATTGGATGTAAAGTTTGTTCCCAGCATTAGAACGCAGAGGAGACACACCAAAAACAGTGACTTAGCAGCATAAGTCTGGTATGAGCTGAGTGGAATTGTGTGATGACAGCCAGGGACACGGAACAGAGGGAAGGTGGCCTTAGGATCACCCTGGCATATTTGAGAGCTGGTCCATGGTCTGCTGCCATGAGGGGCCAAAGAACATCATAACTGAGAGAATGTGAGTTAAATGGGACAGATTTGAGGGAGAAATTACCTCAGAGCGTGGCTGCATATAAAGCATACTTGCCTACCTTTGGCAAGTTCTATCCGGGAGAGGGGCGTGTCTAGAGGGCAGGAGGGGCTGGGCATGGTGAATCGCGACTTTTGGCCCCGCCCCCGCATCAAATATGCCGTTTTGCTGCCGGGGACGGGCCAAAATGACGCGATTCACTGCAAATCGCGTCATTTTAGCCCTGCAATGGCGGGATGCGGAAGATTTGCCAGCTCTCCCGGGAGTCCGTGAGAGTTGGCAAGTATAATATAAAGAGGGTAAAGAATCGTGAAGTTCAGAGAGCCACAAGAAAGGGAAGGAGTCCCGATAATGATAAAGAAGAGCCCCTGAGGGAAAAAGGGGGGACCCCAATAATGAAGGGTGGTCACTGCCAAAGCAGCATAGCTGCATCGAATAAGGGGAGATCCCATGTAAAGAGAACTCCAAGCATTAACAAAGCCAGTCCAGAGTGTGGCTATATCTGATAGACCCTATGGAGAGGGAAGCAGAGCTGCAGTGTACCAGCACCTGATGTGACCCAGAGGAGCAGAGAGGACACCAAAGAGGGTGTTATAGCCCAGAGGGTGAGTTAAGAGGTTACAAGAGGACTCTAGTGAGTGTAAGAATCTCAGGAGGTGCACAGAGGCCACATCAAGCATGTGTTATGGCCCAAGGGATACTGACCCGGCAGAGGGGTGGTGATTAACTGTCCTGGAGTGAGAAAGGAGATGTACACATCTATTTTATTGTTATTTGCAACTTAAGTATTGCACTGGAGTGAAGAGGAGTGTATATAGAGTTTATTTTTATAGCAATGGTCTGGCATTCAAATCATTGAGACATCTGTTTGCACTGCACTCTAAGTTACCATGCCTGTGTTCCAACAACTGTAAAGAGACTTTATTGAAAAACATACATGTGCGGGGACCCTCTGTTCATCTACATCCACACCCAGGAGCTAGCCAGATCTACAGAAGGTGGGGCAGTGCCTAACCCATGCCAGGATCAGGACCACGCACACAGTGATAGGGGGTTACATAACTGTCACCCACCAAGACTTATATAATATATTGGTGCAACAATAAATGAAGATGCAGTATGTGGTTTGGAGAAAGCAGAAATAGGGGTAAATGTACCAATCTGCATGTTTCCAGCGGGTTTGAAAAGTGGAGATGTTGCCCGTAGCAACCAATCAGATTCTAGCTGTCATTTTGTAGAATGTACTAAATAAATGATAACTACAATCTGATTGGTTGCTATAGGCAACATCTTCCCTTTCAAACCCGCAGGAAACTTGCAGCTTGATACAGTGTCGGACTGGGGCATGAATGGCCCACCGATGGGACTGCAACGCTATGAACCCACCAGAGGGGGTGTGACCAGCCATCATAGAGGCGAGACCAGACACTAGAGTGGGAGTGGTCAGCCCACGAAGGACAGCTAGCCCCATAGTGTAGTATATAAAGAATGCAGTGTGTATAAATAAAGAGTACACAGTCTTGACCTGCCCCCTAGATTGGGCAGAGCAGTCACCAAAAATCGGGATTGTCCCACTAGACCAGGCTTGGCTAACCTATGGCACTCCAGGTGTTGTGAAACTACAAGCCCCAGCATGCTTTGTCAATATATAGAAGCTTATTGCTGGAAGGGTATGCTGGGACTTATATTTCACAACACCTGAAGTGCCTACCACTTCTTGTCACTTTTAAAACATGTGGCTGCTGGTTTCTTAAGTTGCGGCTTGTCTGGATCCTGGAATGTTAGGGGCCCTATTTGGAAACAATAATGGGTACATTTAGAAAATTCCAACCAGCCCCGGCGTTAAATCAATAGTACCCACAATTAATACTTAGGTCTTTCTCCAGCCCCAACATTAAAGTAATAGTGTTCCTATTTAATAAACCTATTTCTCTCCCTCCAGACAGCCCCCGCAATAAATTATTTGCTTTTACGTATAATAAATATACCTATTTCTCGCAGCCATCACTGCCATTAAATAATTCATATTCACATTTAATAAATAGACCTCATGCTCCTCAAACTCATCCCCACATTGAATTAATAGCCCCCAAACCACCCCATCTTAAATTAATAGTCCCCACTATAAAATTAAATTGCCCCACCTCCACCCTACAAACAAAATAGCACCCATTATTTAGCCACCACCTACCACACACACATTACATTGCCACAAGCCCGCTGTGCCATCACACACACATTACTGTGCCCCTTCATCACCATGCTGTGCCTCCTTATGATCACACTGCACCCTCCATGCTGCTTTTGCCCCACCTTCTCTTGGGCACCTTCACACTCTGCCATGCTGCTTTGGCTCCCCTTCACACTCTGCCATGCTGTCTTTACCCCTTTTCACTCTCTGTCATGCTGTCTGTGCTCCCCCTTCACTGTGGCATGATCCCCCTTCACTCTGCAATGCTGTCTGCGCTCCCCCTTCACTGTGCCATGCCGTCTGTGCTCCACCTTCTCTGTGCCATGCTCCCCCTTCACTCTGCCATGATCCCCCTTCAGTCTGCCATGCTGTCCGTGCTCCCCCTTCACTCTGCCATGCTTCCCCTTCACTCTGCCATGCTCTCCCCTTGCTTCCGTTCCTTCACTTACCTTTTATATTGGCTTCTTTCTTCTCTTTTTCCATCTTCTCTCTTCTTCCCGACTCCTCTCTGCAGCGCTCAACACTGGACGTCGAGCGTCAAGCCCGACATTCAGTGACAACGGAGCAGAGAGGAGTCGGGGAGCGCCGTGGTCATGTGAGTATTATTCATTTATTTTTTTTCCACTCCCTCCACAAATGATAAAGGGAGCAATCAGGGTCGGGGCCTACGGGATGATAGCCCGGTCCCCCAGCGGGCCAGTCCAACTGGCTTGATACATTTAGCCCATAAAGTTAGTTTGCCTGTCACTAGTCCTGACATGCAACATGTAATTTTTATGTAAATTAATTTATTAGACTGCTTTTCACTGCCAGCCTTAAAAAGGCTAACGCCAGCTCAAGATGCGGGACCCTCTATTTGTCCACCGCTGGGTTCCATCTGGGCAGATCCTCCATTCTTCATCAGCATTAGGCAGCCGGTGAAGGATATTTTAGTTTAGGTGGGGGAGAGCGGGGGGGTTTGCCAGCAGTTACTTTTGAGCCCTGGCTTCAAAAATTACAGTGGCAGAATAATAATAATAGAATATATCTTTGGAGATCGCCTTGTGAAATTATGTTTTATTTAGTGCTCTAAGTGGGGCGGTATATGCCGTTATGACATATCGGCACTACTCCGCCCCATTTCTTTACAGCCAGGGCTGGTGGTAAGCGCAGTAGGCAAGGCGGGGGAGTGCCATGCCTGAGAGAGGCTCCACTTCAGCTGCCTTCCCCGACTGTGCTGCAACCGGCGGCAGCGGTGGCTCCCTGCACCTTTCTGCCCCATTCTAACTAAATGTAAGGTTATGATGACGTCACCCCTGAAAATCAGCGAGAATGGAGCAATGTGATGAATGAGGAGACACAGTGTGATGGAGGGGGCACAATATAATGGAGGGGCAGTGTAATGGAGGGTGCACAGTGTGATGATGAAAGAGGGGGCACAGTGCGATGGAGGGAGAACAGTGTAATGGAGGAATACAGTGTAATGGAGGGGGCACAGTGTAATGCATACTTGCCAACATTTCTTTTTCTTTTTCCGGGAGATGCCGGCTGGGACGTGGGCGTGCAGGGGGCGGGGCGGCGAAATCGCGTCATTTTGGCCCCGCCCCCGTGACGGAATGACGCAAATCGCGTCATTTTACAGCGGGGGCGGGGCTAAACGCGGCGTTTAAACTGAATTTTTCCCACTTCCTATCAGGGAGATTGCCACACTCGTCCGGGAGACTCTCGCAAAATGCGGGAGTCTCCCGGACAATCCGGGAGAGTTGGCAAGTATGGTGTAATGGAGGGTGCAGAGTGTGATGATGAAAGAGGGGGCACAGTGCGATGAAGGATTGGGCACATTGTGATGGAGGAGGATGCAGTGTGATGAAGGTGGCTGCAGTGTGATGACGGAGGGGCAAAAGTGTGAATTAACTAGTGAAACGGAATAATAGGAGCAGGAACAAGGATAGATAGAGAGGATCAAGGCGGAAGGGAGAAGCGGGACAAGCAGGATGTGAGGCACAGGGGAGAACAGGTAGGGAAGGAGAGAGAGAGATACATGCAATGAAGATAGGGACACATAGGAACAGAGAAAAGAAACAGATAAGGAAAAGATAAAGGGTAACATGGAAGATATAAGGAAGATATTTTGGATAGTTTTATTATAATATTGAGATATGAGGGAGAATATAAGTACACAAAGGAGACATGAGAGAGAGGTGGGGGACACATAGTGGATAGCCTTGTATCATTTAATATGTTTTATATTATACTATATAGTGTTAAAATGCATCTAAAATTAATTTCACTCTATCAAATTCCCTAAAACTTCGAGCCCCTGACCAGTCATTTCAAAGTGGATGTTTTGCTTTGACCACTGGTTATGATGAACTGCATATTATTAGTGCATAACAGATATAATGTTCTGCACTTTTTTTTAAAACTAGACAGCAATACGAGAAAGCAGAAGTAGATGTAATACTTCCTCTTTTAAAGAGTGCTGGACACAAGTCCCTTACATAATATGACTCTGATGAGTCATATTGACACTTGCAAATCCATCCACTTTCCTCAAGTCATCCATAATACAATTATAATAATAAAATAACACATATTAAGCATCTAACCCTTTGTTTAATTTGATTATACCAAAATTAATGCCATGGTTGTACTTAAAAGTTAAGCATTATTTATAGATTAAGGGCCTGATTCATTAAGGAAAGTAAGGCAAAGAAAGGAGTAAGTTTTCTCCTGGACAAACCATGTTACAATGCAAGGGGTGCAAATTAGTTTATTATTTTGCACATAAGTTAAATACTGGCTTTTTTTCATGTAGCACATAAATATTTGATAGCTTTATTTTTACACTGAAATTTAAAGTTGATCTAGGACATGCCCTACCTCAAATATAAATCTGTCCCCACATTTTAAATTTAGATCCTCCTCCACTGCAACATGGTTTTGCCAAGGTGCAAAGCATTTTCTTTTTTTTGTTTACTTTCCTTATTGAATCAGGTCCGCCCATACGTGTTTTAGGAGTTGTTTTAACCCTGTAAACAATTTTTATATATTCTCCTCTTCGTTTAAAAATATTTAGTTCTTATAATAAGCTAGCTTAAACTGAGATAACAATAATAGAACATGCTTTGTGAAGATGCCGCTGCAATAATTGTTAAATCGTTTTCCCCACACATGTTGTATAGAGCAAAGTAAGAAAAAGTCCAATTGCCGGAGAAAATACAGGCAATAGGGCTATTCGCCTTTTAATAGATCGAACCCTTAGTGCATGCAAAATCTTCATTGAAGAATCTCTGACTGTCTGTGTCTCAAAACCTATTCACTTACGGGGTTTTGAGCTTGATGAATGAGACCCAGAATGTGACAAAAGTTTACTATTCAGAAGCTCAGCAAAAAATTCTTAAAGTCAGAAGATGTGTTTATCTGCCATCCTAGGGTTCTCTGGGGGGTTTCTCCCCGCCGTCCGGAAAAAAAAAAAAAAACACGAGAGAGAGCTGCTGCGCATGCGCAGCAGCTCCGTTTCGCCAGCGCTGTCCTATACAGCAGCCGCGGCGCTGTCTAAGAAGCGTCTGCGGCGGTGCTGTATACAATACAGCACCGCCGCGGATGCTTCTTTGACAGCGCCGTGGCTGCTGTATAGGACAGTGGCCACTTAGTTAGCGCAGGGGGGGTTTCTAGAGACTCAGAAACCCCCCCTGCGTGCGCCACTGGGCCCCCCAGGCCACTCAGCCTGACCGCTGTTTGGGCCGGCCGCCCCCCCCCCTGTGGATGCAATATTATCTTAATATTACCGGTGGCCTCATCACAAGACACGCGATGCGGCCGAGTCAGCGCACAGGCGGCCGCATCGCGTGTCATGTGATGCGGCCGCCTGTGCACCCCCCAGGCTGAAATTTGCCAGCCCACGCCTGCTTGTGTCTCCAGTTTTCCATATCACTTTTGTTCATCAGCCACCTCAACTGGTTATGCCTACCACAACGCAGTAGAGGAAGAACAAAAGAGGTGAGGAGGGGAGATGTGGAAGAAGATGGAGAAAAGGTGTGGGGCAAGAAGAATGTGGATGATGGGTTAGATGAAAGAAGAAGTAGGAAAAACAGATGGTGTGACAGGGTCCCCCTCACCTTCCACATGATGTGCAGTATGAAGTGGGTTAATACATGATGTTGCTGTGCCGAATGGGTTAAACCTCAGCATTAAGGGATTAAAGATGTATAAAAGAGTACATTTATTCATTTATATGTAAATATTTAATGTATGGTGGCTGTGGCACCGGTTAGTAACCAATGTGCAGCGCCAGAATAGGTCTCGGTGTTAGGTGTAGATGTATTTATTTTCATATTGTTCATGTATTGTTTTATGAGGAAATATGCCATGATGGAGGAAACTTGTTTTTGAAAGAAAGGAAGACAGGAACTCCCATGCAAATTAAGTCTTTTCATCTCAGAGTATCTTTTTAGTCTAAATACACAGCAGAGGATCAATACCTTTCTATTCTGTGTAGTTTTTCTTCCTGTGTCTTATAACCTGTCTGAATAATGGAACAGCAAGTGATTTGGAAAATCAGTTTGATGTAAATTTTGTTACATTTAAATAGTGTTATCACCAAGTCTAGAAAATATTACATTCTGAGGGTAAACATCAGATGTAATATCTCAGACTTTGTGGTGTCAGCTAGGATCTGGGGGGCTGAGTTGCCAACATGTGTGTCAGAAAATGTATAAAAAGAGCCCTGTTTGACCATGTACTGTATTATTCCATCTGTAACTTCTGGATGATCACTAATACCTCAAACTAGTGTGTAACTGTCCTTAAGGACTTCTTGAGCTAGTAAATATCACTGATTAAGGATCCTGCTTTTTGCCTGCTGTAATTCCTGGGACCTGCAGATTAGACCAAATCTAATCCATTATCCGGCTGTTCTGAGGTTGGGACCAAGCGTCTAATAACAATGTTCAGCCTGCTATCCTGCAGCTCTGGCCAGTGTGATAGGCCAGGGAAACCATCCACAGCCAGGGGAGGGCTGGCAAATTTTAGCCTGGGGGGCAAGACTCGACTCAGCAGCCTATTAGGAACATTTTAAAAGAAAAAAAATGCAGGTGGCTCTGTCACCCAGCTCAATGTAGCCTGCCCGGGGGACAGATGCGCCCCTGACTCTCAGCGCAGCCTGCCCCTGTCCACAGCAACCCTTATCTGAAGGAATAGGTCAGGGGTACTAGCTCAGGTGTTCAGCAACGGTTTACACTAGCAGCGAGAGTTACCCAGAAGGACGCGGTTCCAGGTGCTGGTGAAGAAGCCTAGTGGTAATAGCAGAGCCCCTCCTACTGCATTTTAGAGGGGCACAATTGGGATAAATAAAAGGGACAGTGGAAAAGCATGCCCAGGCGGCCCCCAGCAACATGGCGGGGTGGCCTAGGAAGTCCATCCTGTCACAGATGGGATGCAGGAAATAGATGGGATGAGGGAACAAAGATGTGATAAAGTCCAGAAAATGTAACATGCCAGTGATATATCGAACATAAAGTAATATGTCAGTGATAAATCCCATTATGGTGTAATATGCCAATGATAATGTCCAGCAAGATGTAACATGCAGTGATGATTCCCAGTAATATGCACAGCGGGTTTAGTACCAGTCGGTAAGATGCTCTGTGGCAGTAACGGTCACATGTGAAGTGAGGGTGCATGTTATAGTTTTGGTTGATATATCTACTCTCTACCCTACTAAATATAATATTGCAAGTTCCTCTATTTGACTGTTTAAATTGACTTACATACAACACATTTGTTTACTTGAAAGATATAGAAAACTTCATATCTATGTGAGAACCGGATTTACCATAGTCTGTGTCCTCAGAAGACTCACCGAACCTCTGACTCTAAAAATTGATCTAACTGAAGTTTTCCAAATTTTAAAGCCACGCCTGCAGAGAAATCTCCAAGCTGAATTCTCATTTTCAAATGGCATCTAACAATGCTTTGGAAAGGAAAATGTATTCAGGATCACTAACCCCAGGCAAGTACTAGAACAGTGTTGGCTAACCTGTGACACTCCAAGTGTTGTGAAACTACAAGTCCCAGCATACCCTTCCAGCAATAAGCTGCTATATATTGGCAAAGCATGCTGGGACTTTTAGTTTCACAAACACCTGGAGTGTCACTGGTTAGCCAACACTGTACTAAAATCATAAGATGAGATAAGAGGAAGTCACATATCCTTATACTATGTGACTACATGTTGACCATTGTTATATAGTGTGGTGAAAAATATTCTGAAATGAAGTAGATCTGTGTTTTGTTTCCTAATCGCAGGTCATATTTGTGACATTGGATTAGGGGCCCATGGATAGAAGTTAGGCATCCATATCTCAGGGAAAAGGAGCCTCATGTGTTGCAGGCAACCACTTACATTCTTGGAAGTATTGGGAACTTTCTCGCAGCAGTAGTAGCAAAAAAAGAGTGTGGCTTTGTAAGGCTGGAGGGAGAAGTGAGATCAGGTCCCTCACATGTTCTCTCTGTGCCTGATGTACACCATAACTCAGAGCACCTGGAAGGTCTGCCAGGAACACATCCAGATGTACCCCTGCTCTCTACTCTCAGGAGACGCTTCTGTAAATTAGAGTGTGCCTAGGTGTGCGGAGTTTTCACTTTTTATTTAAAAATAATGCTCTTTTTAAGTTTTTATTATCTACATTCATAACTTAAATTAATGATGAGAGTGTAGGGACCTCAGTACTGTTATTACTACTTGTGGCACTTTTGTGTGTTTGAAGTTTTTTTCTATAAAATTCACATCTTTTTCTGGAGTGAAAATCACCCTTTTATCTCATTTCAATAATCACGTTGCAATAACTAATTTTTGCATATGTCCATATGCAGGGAGTGAATCCACCCAACTCCTTCTCATGGCCAGTATACACTTCTTCTCCTCCACAAATATCAACATCTTGCTCCACAAACCTAAGTGTTAGGCACACTTGCTCAGATTGTGGTGCACATCAGGACCGAAGCTGATTATTTTTTAAAAAAAATTTAACTTTTTATTTTGAACAGACACAAATGGTACAAATAGTACAAAACAGTATATATACAAAAGAACGGA
Source organism: Mixophyes fleayi (assembly GCF_038048845.1). Taxonomy (NCBI): domain Eukaryota; kingdom Metazoa; phylum Chordata; class Amphibia; order Anura; family Limnodynastidae; genus Mixophyes; species Mixophyes fleayi. The sequence goes on along the minus strand of NC_134404.1, from coordinate 107,197,152 downwards.
CAGGGTTATGTAGTCTGAGTTTTTAGAAGATTATAATATACATCATAGATATGTGTATAACAAATTTAAACATATATATTTTGATTAGGTGTAGGTATGGGTGATTGGATGGGTGGGGGAGAATAGAACCTAGAGGAGTGAAATCAAATTGTGCTGGGCACATCTTTAAAGATGCACTATTATGGACATGAAGTATGACAAGAATTATAATAAAGATACAGTAGTTAATAAGGGAGTACCATTCCTTTCACATAACATCCAGAGACACCATACTTGAGTAAATAGTTCTGGATTGTCATGCATGTAGTAGGTTTTTTCAGTACATGTAACATGCCATATATAGTTTTTGAGCAAAAAAAAAAAAAAAAGAGGCTCACTGTTTTAAGTATGATGCTATTACAGGTTTTGCTGCAGCTAAGATATGTAGATTTTCTGGATAGACCAAAGCTGATTTTGCTCTGCAGAATTGGCGTCTTGGCTTCATAAATGACCTCCTCTGAAAACTATGCTGGCTCTGACCAATCACCATTGCAAGTCGGCTTCACAGACCACCATTGAGAATAAATTAATAAGCTATTTCTGTGGGTATGAAAACAGAGTTCCATTCGTAGCTGGTTTGTGGGGGTCCCTCTCCTGGGATCGCCATCTTCATTGGCACTGTTAAATAACCAACATATGTCAGTCTGGCACTAATACAGCAAAAAAGAAATAGGTGAAAGAAAAATGCAAAAGACCATTTGTGTTCCTTCCTAAAAAGAGCAATAGTAATGATACCAATAATTGCTGATGTTTATTTGGATCACAAAAATTCATCTTCCTGTGTAACTTTAAAGAGTTAATTTTTCAGGAATGTTTTGCATTGCTAGCTTTATGCCTAACTATTTCTAACAAATGTTAAAACTTTCAGTGTGTCTTCTCTGTAATAATAAGTGAGAATTTCCTCCAACAAATATCCGCGGTGTCAACACACTCATAAAATAAATTAACAGTTTCTGATATCCACATAGGTAGTGCATTAATTAAGTGGTAACATTTTTCAACATTTTCCTTGTGTAACATATCTATTGAATTGTACAAGCTTTACAATATATAAACCACTGAGGCCCCTATTTATCAATGTGCAGTAAGTAATAACATAGATTTTCTATCTCCGCTTATATTAGTCTATTATTGTCACAATTTATCATGAAAATAATCACTGGAGCAAATAAGTGATAATGGCTGTCAGCGGTAAGGTTTATATTATATCTTTGCTGGGTCAGTGTTATGACATATGTGCATGAATAACCCGGGTAACTGGATCATACCTGCGCAGAGGAACTGGCAGCCCAGCCTTGAACTATATGGAAAAAATAGAAAAAAATGATTTTAAAATATCTCACTTTGAAAAAACTGCTTTATTTAAATAATAAAGCATTACTTCCTGTCTTCCCTCCCAGTTATCACCATTCTGTAACGATACTTACCTTTCCTCGCTCCCCCGCCGCTCCGTCGGACCCGGAAGCCGCACTTCCGGGTTTAGCGGTCACATGACCGCCAGACCTGGGCGGGGAATTCAATTCTGGACTTCCTATTTAAACAGCGGTCAGAGCAACTTACTTGTTCCTGGCTCCTGATTCCTGTGTCCTCCTGGTTTCTGCTCCTTGTGTGTATTGATCTCCTGTGTACCGACCCAGCTTGCTGACCCTTCTGGATTCTGTTTCCCCTGTGTACCGACCCGGCTTGCTGACCTCCCTGATTGACTGTGCTCCTGACCCGGATTGTCTGACGCTCCTTCCTCTATACGTTTATCTGCCATTTCTGTGTACCGACCCGGCTAGCTGACTTCGCATCTGTTCTGGTGACCCGTGCACCGACCCGGTTTAATTGACTCCGAGATTGTCTCCCGATTCTGTCTGCATTGCCTACCTGTGTACCAACCTGGCCTGTCCAACTATTCTCATCCTGCTCCTATTCCGCTGTACTACATCTTGAGGCAAACCTGAGGACCGCGACCTGCGTCTCCTGGCAGCAAAGCCCATCCCGCTTTTCGGCGGTTCTTGGTGAATACCGGGGAGATCGTTAGACTCCGCACCTCAGGTAAGCCAGCGTTAATCAAGATTAGTAGTGTATCCAGTAATCCGTTACACATTCTCAGAAAGAAGTGATAGTCCTCACCTTGCATGGGGAGGACTGTCGTCAGAGTACCCCTTGATGTATAGGGAGAAGACTGTTTTAGCCAGAGATAGAGCTGTTCTCTGCTTCATAAATAGACACCAAAATGCTTTGCTTGTGCACTGATGTGCCCATTTTGCTAACATCAAGGTGCACATTTACTCGTCACTCTCATAAGACACCTCCTCAGACTAGGCCTAGGTGTGCGGAGAGGTGGAAAAAACTAAACAGGTGCACTGTGAAAAAGTCTGAACGTCACATCAAATATCTAACCTTCCAACACTTTAGCATCACTTCTTCCATTAAGTATATATTTTCAATTTTTCAACTAGAAAATGCTGCCCAGTTCAAGTTAATTATGAGAGTGGCGGGACAACAGGATTGCCTTCATTACATGTGGCAACTGGAAGGCGCAAAATGACACCTGTTATAGATCATATAAATGTAGGACGAGACCTGATCTCCGCCAGCTCAGACCTAATGAAAAATATCAAGTTCTTTCTGAAAAGCCATTCAAACTTTCTAGACAGTAAGGAACACACCTAAATATGCAGCCCCCCGGCACCTCTTTATCTGATTAGGGGCTACAGTGCTCCTACTTTTAGCTTTGCATGGAACTCCTCACTTCACCCAACTACTCCTTAAATCCGAATTCTTGTTCTGCAAACCTATGTTCTTTGACATAAATGGCCATGGCACTGTAAATCAACAAATTACCATCAGAAGCAGGCAATATTAATAACATTTGGTTGAAAACGCACTAGAGAAAGAAGTTTTCTTGCAAAACTTCTGAAAGAACTGATTATAAATCAATTGAGGTAAAAAAAAATGGTGCCTTGGTTCCAGTTTAGTGGTAGTTTGAGGTAGATCAGAATTTTTCTTATCTTATTACTGTATTAAACCTTTCTTAATCAAGTTCTATCCACAGGGAAGCTTCTACTCTGCAGCTTTCATCAGATAAGGAATGCCTGGCCTTCCGCGATTTGAAAATATACCCTATTACTTCCCACTTGGTCACAGCTGTCACCCCCCTATCATTTTTGTGTGCTTGTAGAAGTTGCTGTGGTGACCTCATTTGAGGTTCTTAAGAATCTATTCTTGCAAGACTGCTCATTTAATTCTAATCTTAGGGTATCAATGAAAACAATCTTTTGGGCCTAGAACAAAGCTGATGTCATAATACCCTGGTACTAGTTTTTCTAATAGTTCCTTTGGTTTAACCTTTCCTTTTTACATTTTCTGGCTATATTGCATCTAGATATATGGGCATATTATTGAATAAAGTAACTTTTTCATATTTATTATAAACATGCCTCTATCCTTTCAATATTAAATGATTAATCTTGCTTTATACAAATGTGGTAATTCTGCCGCTCATTTCACACTGTGCCCCTTGGAGACCTTTATCAGATTCACCTAAAAGGAATCTATTATACATTTGGACAAAAAAAAAAAAGATTAACCTATTCAAATGTTTTGAGATGTCATCTTAATGAAACTCTTGAGTTTAAATTGCCTTTAAACGGACACAACCAGACACTTCTTCAGTGTATATTTGTCTTCTTGTTGTTTTCAACTGTGTTATGATACTACTATGATAAATTGGGACCCATTATTCTTCAATGATATTCGGAATTATTTGTATATTTCTTCTATAATTATTCCTATAAACGAGTAAAGTGGGATTGAGCAATTCCTTTCCTCTTCATTACAGATGGCTGAAGCCGCATCACACAATTGTAGGATAGTGATCTTAGTGGTTTTGATATTGGACAAAAAGCTAAAATTGCAACATTGTCAGATTGTTTTCACAATCATGAATGTACAAAGTGTACAAAACCTTACATTTACTTTGAAGATTTGCTAAGTGACTTTACATGTCATTGAAGGCCTTTCTTATCATCTCCATACCTGTTAAGATATAAACAACTCTGCATTGAAGGGAATGCTAGTCAGAGAACAGAGTCAATGGGCCAAGTATTATGTTTGTCACTATTTGTTTATTGATCTGCAAAATGTATACTTGAGATTTGTTGTATAACACTACTATAGTCTGCAGCACTGCACACAATGAGGAGTGCATGAATTCTGCAGCTGAAAATGAGATTATTAGCTGTTGTACATCACAGATATATATATATATATGTATCAGTTACAGGTATTTGTAACAATATAGAAGGAAATACAGAGCAGAACATTTACGAATGTTGAGTAAACACACTCTTCATTAAGTGCAGTTATGTCACAATGCTGCATTAATGACTATGGGATTCTCGCATAACAATGGTTTTCACTCCAGTTTTATGAATGGTTAACAGAATGTTAAAACTGATACCAGGAAAACAATATTTTATATATGTACAGTTACTAGATTGAGAGACATTTATGATTATATGAGAAGCATTATTATTTGAACTATCATTATTATTATTATCATCCTTAACAGTAGACTATACAGGGTGAAACAGTGCAGAACAATAAACGAAAAATACCAAAACTTCAGAAACTCCAGGCGAGGCTATTGTAGTGAAGTTGGAGCAGAAGAAGAGTTATAGAGACAGGAGGGAAGAGGGCCCTGCTCGTAAGAGCTTACATCCTATGGGAGGGTAAACAAACATCAGGCACAGATGGATATCAGTTGAGGGGACATAGCACAGGAGGAGTGAAAATTCCCGGGAGGAGAAAGGAGATGAGAGCGAGCTGGAGAAGAAGAGAAAGGGTTATATGGATGGCTGGATGAAGTGATCAGAGTGGAGGAAAGACAACAGTCATTGGCTGAGCGCAGGGAGCGGGATGGAATGTGTATAGAGAAGAGATTAGAGATATATGGGGCGGTGGAGTAGGAGAGGACCTCGAAGGTGATGGTGAGGAGTTTGAAACGGATTCTGCAGAGGAATGGGAGCCAGTGTAAGGCAAGGCAGAGAGGGGAGGCAGAAAATGAGAGGCGTGCAAGGAAGGTAAGTCTCGCAGCCGCATTGAGCATAGAACGAATGGGGGTGAGGTGGGAGTGGGGGCGACCAGTAAGGAGGAGGTAGCAGTAATCAATACAGGAGATGATGCATGGATAATAGTTTTGGTGGCATCCTGGGAGAGGTTGGGCCGGATGTGGGAGATGTTGCGTAGTTGGAAACTATCACTTTTTACTTTAGTTTTTCTTAACTCCCTCTCTTAACTCCCTCCCTCTGGTGAGCATACCAGGGTAAAGTTTAGCTCTTTGCCAGCAGACTGGTCTGCCTGTATGGTCAGCCATTTGCATCGCCCCTGTACGTCAGCATGGGTTAAATAAATAAATCACCTAATCAACTAGTGGGTGAAAGACGCACATTTTTATTATATTACACAACACAAAATAGTAGCAAATATACAACAATATCAGGGGGTTAACCACCCTGCAAATATACACAATCCTATATCTCACAAGCGTCTTTTCTCAGTCACTACAGTTTGCAATCCCGGCTGCTGAGTCACACTCTTCTCTTCCATACCCACATGATAAATTCATGATAAATTCATTGTCTTCATGCTTTTGACTGGTGCACAAAGTAGGAAAGTCCGTGGAGACTTCACAATCCACTTGTGTAAAAACCTTTGCTGCCCTGCGACCATCCCAATTGGAGCCAAAACCCCCCATCACCACTGTCTAGAGAGAGGTAGAATGCACAGCAACATGTGTTCTTTATATAGACCAAAAGCCTGTCCCACCCTTATAACGCATTCAAATAACCAAGGAGGTTGTCTGCCCTGAGCTAACCAATCAGAATGGGATTTGACTGGGACAAATAGCACATTTGTGGTGAGTAGATACTTATTATATCACTTCAGGAGGTAGCTCTAACCTTAGTGGCAATGTCTGATCTCAGATTAAGCTTCAACAAATATTTAGTCATCCAATATGCCGTAATATACGTTTTCAACATAGTTTGCCATTGTGACTTGTCAATCTCCATAAGGAATTCTGTTTGTGCACAGAGACACAGGACTCACAGACGTGCCCCCACTTTTCAATGTGCTAATCAAGATAAAACCCTCCCCCTGCCTAAGAGAAAGGCTAAGTAATATGGAATTCTCTGTGTGCAGGATAACATTATGTTTGTGAACCCACCCAGCTCCATTTAACAACATATAAAACCCCACAAATCTAAATAAAAAAACATGCATTACAATACAGGCAATGGCAAACACAATTTTGGATGAAAAGGCGTGTCCGGCAGGCTAAACCCCTAGTTTCAGCATCCTGACAGTCCCATCTCGTTACATCTCCCATTGTACTTGCAGTAGTAAGTGTCCCATTTGCCTCAGATTTCTTGGTATTTCTGGCATCTCTGTAAGCTATTCAGGGAAAATTCAATTCAGAGAAGTACATGGTTTCAAAGCATCTGTTGTACAGTCACTTCAGCTGCCTCACACAAAAATAGAAATCTGAGCTTTGTAAAAACATTTATAACTACACAATTATGCCATAATACTCAAAAAAAAGAAATAGAAATAATAAGACATGATAAGCATTAACTCATTAGAACGCTATATGGAAATATAACTTATCGTTAAAAATAATACCTGTAATGTACAACTATTCTTGCTAAATCAAATAATGGTGCACATACATTTATATATTTGCCCCATCTAAGTGGCTGGATCTCTGTCAGATTTGGCAACACACATACATAGTCGTATGGAACCAAATCTGAAAGATCCAAGCATTTGGTTTGACAGATCTGATACAGCACATTGGGGAAGAAGTTTGCGAAAAAGAGTTTATTTCTATCTCTGCTTTGGTAGGTGTTTACATATTTAATTTGAGAATTGTGCCATTTAATGCAAATGCACTTTGCAGACCTAGAATTGTAAGTTGAGCTGTATTAATATTGAACGCAGAAAATTTTGTATAATAAATTTTGAAATTTGATAATTCACTAAAGGTTTGAAATTCTGACAGCTAGATTCATTAGGGTAGCTAATAAGTCGTCTGCAAAACGTTTGTGTTCTTTTCCCCTCACCTAAACTCCAGAGTAGCATGGATTGCTCTAGCCAAGGCTTCCATACATAATATAAAAATAAGTGGGGACAGGGGTAAATCTGTTTGTACCATTGGTAATGGTGAAGAAAGGGAGGGCTGGCAAATTTTATCCCAAGACTTGACTCAGCAGCCTATTTTAAAGGAAAAAAAATGCAGGTGGCCCAGTGACCCAGTCCAAGTTAGCATAATATGGGACCAGCCAGGGAAGATAGGGGGGTCCTGCAGATGTCCCCCAGCCCGGCCTGCTCCTGTGGTGAAGGGAGCAGAGAGGGTGCAGTTAATTCTAACTTACACCCACGGTTTCTCATATAAAGATAGAATTTTAGACAGGTAGGAAGGGCCCAAGCACAATCCCTGAAGTACTCTTCTAAAGAATTGCCAATCAATCCTATTAAATGCCTTTTCGGCATCAGTGGAGTGGTATAGTCGGTGGAAGACAGAGACCAGGGGGTAAATGTATCAATCTGCGGGTTCTTCAACACCCGCGTGTTCAGCCTCTTCCGCGATTAAATTTCAAGCGGCGCTGCATTGTAAAGGGTTAACTTCCCTTTACAATGCAGCGCCGCTTGAAATTTAATCGCAGAAGAGGCTGAACACGCGGGTGTTGAAGAACCCGCAGATTGATACATTTACCCCCAGATGTATCAGGTTAATGGATTTAGTAGTGTTGTTCCCGGCCTCACGACCAAGAAATCCTGCCTGATTACTATGAATATTCTCTGTCAAAAAGGGCTTAAGGCAGTTAGCAATCATTTAGCAAGCAGTTTAATATCCACATTTAATAGGAATATGGGTCTATAGCATGAGAATAGGGCCAGGTCCTTCCCCTCCTTGGGGGCAACTGAAATGTGTGCTTCAAAGGCTTAGGAGGAGAAATGCAGAGTGTCTGAAATCTCATTTAGAGTCTTGAGAAAAATAGGTGCAATACGCCTTTTAAAGTACTAAAAATATGAAATGAAACCATCTGGGCCAGCACTTTTCCCAGAAGGAGTAGAGTCTATGGTTGCTTCAAGCTCCATAATGATAAAAGGCCTTTCTAAACACACTCTCATGTCATCCGTGAACTTTAGGTAGTCAATGTTAGGGAGATTAGCAAGTTCTAGCCTCTTGTTCAAGTAGAGAAAAAGGGTTTACAAGGTTGTATAGCTTATGATAATGTTTATGGTAGGTGGTGAAAATTGCTGAGGAATGTAGGATGATGTAGGATTCCTTAAACATCCTTGACCTAAGAAATAAAAGAAAGAGACCTTTTTGTACATAAAGCTCTAGCCAACATCTTCCCTAGTTTACTGCTCCAAAGCAAATATTTATGTCTACACTTACTGTAGGCCAGTGTAGTCCTATCAGCTAGAAGTGTGTTTCAAGACTTCCTTGCTCCCTGCTGTTCAACAAGTGCATCATTAGCCTTGGTGGCTTTCTGTTCTGAGTTTTGGTAACAGAAAAGCCATGCTAAATTAGCTTCCATTGCAATACACACATGGGTGCTTCACATGAGGTAGTAGAGGTTTCTGGCTTATCATCAGTCATTATATATTCCTCAATTGCAGATTCAATTTGAGGTTTAAATTCAGGGTGTTGGATTAAGAGCCCTCATTCAGCTGCCAGGGACCTAGTCCATTGCCTATTAACACAAACCACAGAGATAAATTCAAGTCCATCTATGAGAGTGTGTCTCTATAAGCAGGGTTTATAACAGTCCAACAATTTTAATAAACAAAGTTTACATGCACAATTTAAACAAGCAGGCACAATCTTAGGTTCCAACGTGACAGATAGGGTGGGAAGATGCTTGTCAGACCCATCCTGTCACAATTGCTTCTATTATTTCAGCAGACAGGGGGCATTCTTCTGCTGAAATATCATGTATTAAATAGTACTCTTTAAGTAAACAAAATTGAAGTTTACCTCTAGAGGCCATGTTTACTTTGCAAGGTCTATCTGAGCAAGAAAAGCGAGAAGGTGAAAATTCACTTTTCCAAACTTCCAAAGATGATAAGGCTTCCATGCAGAGTAATTTGGGTCTTTCTTTAAGGTTTGCGAAATCATGTAGCCTTGAGGTACAGGTATACATGCAGGTATACATGCACCCTAACAGTTGAATGCACACAGGAATTGGCTTTCCTGGTGAATTGGTAAAGGCAAGAAAGTGGATCACCAGTCGTATACTGGATAGAATAATTGCTGGTTTTAGAAATAACCGAAAAAGCAGAATATATAGGTCAGTTACAAGGTGATACTGTAAGTCCTGCTTTACAGTTCTTATAAGGGGGGACAAAGGAAACTCAAATTGGTAGAATTTAAACAAACTAGCTGTGCAGTGAGAATTGGCCTTTTTAATTTCCATATTGTGATGACAAACAAGGTGGTACAGGTACTGTCAGGCTCCATCTCCACACTGACACTTGGTGCAGGAGACAGATGCCTGCACCTATCTCAGCTCACCTGTCGGCAGTCAGCATGTCTGACCGCCAAAATCTTCCTAACCCAATCAGGATGCACATTATGGTATAAAGCACCCTCTGACACACGTCTAGTGCCAGAGTATTGGTTCACTCCTGCTCCAGCGTTTCCTGAACTCTGATCCAGTGTTCTTCGGTTCTGACTCGGCTTCAAGTTACTATTCTCCTGTGTTTCATTTTGGTACCTCACTGCCCGGCTAGTTTGACTATTTGGCTTGACCTGACTTCTCTCTGGATTCTCCCTGTGTACTGCACCGCTCAGTTGGCTCTGACCTGGTTTGCCTGAGTACGCCTGTCTACTACTGTCGCTGCACCGGTGACTGTCTTGGAGAACCGCGACCTGCTTACCCTCTGCAGCTAAGCCCAAACTCCCCTGCAGAGGTCCCCGGTGAATACCGGGGGTACGTTAGACTCTGCGTCTCCCTGTTCAGTTGCGCCAATACCAGTTAGCGGCCATCTCTGCAGTTCCTTGACAGTATACTCTGGCCATATGAGTGGACAGAACGAACCCTCAGCTTGGGACCTTCTGCTCTACTTAGCCCAGAGGGTGGATCAGCAAGACTCCAATCAGGCACAACTCTTGCAATGTCTACAAGGTGTTGTTTCTCGTTTAGACTCCCTCCAGGGGTCTCTTCCAGCAAGCCAGATGGCCTTAGTAGTAACGGTTTCCTCCACAGCCACGTCTACTGCCAGCACTGCTAGTTCCAGAAGCCTACATATTCCATCGCCGGAGAAATATGATGGCGATCCTAAGAAATGTTGTGGGTTCCTTAACCAGTGCGCTATTCAGTTTGAGCTTGCCTCGGGAAATTTGGCTCAGAGAGGACCAAAGTAGCTTATATAATTTCTCTCCTCGCTGGTCAAGCTTTGTCTTGGGCTTCTCCCCTCTGGGAACGGGATAAACCTACACTCCGAGATTCTTCTACCCTCATTAAGAATTTTCAGAGTGTTTTTGATGAGCTCAGCCGTGTTTCCTCCGCCGCTTCTGGCCTATTAGCTCTCTGGCAAGGTTCACTCACTGCTGGGCAGTATTCCGTGCAGTTTCGCACCTTAGCTTCAGAACTCCGCTGGAACAATGAGGCTCTGGTAGCCACCTTTTGGCAGGGGTTAAACGTCCACATCAAGAACGATCTGGCCTCCCGTGAGCTTCTGTCTAATCTTGACGACTTGGTCTCTCTGTGTGTTAAGGTGGACATCCGCCACAGGGAACGTACTCAAGAACATGAACGGACCCAGTGCTCCTTCCTTCGCCTGGCGCCTCAGTTTCAAGCACCAGCAATTCTTCCGGAGGAAACTATGCAAATTGGCCACTCTCGCCTTCCCTAGGAGGAGCATGACAGACGCATCAAGAATCATCTTTGCCTTTATTGTGGAGACTCGGGTCACCTTCTCTCCTCATGCTCCAAGAGGCCGGGAAATGCCCCATCCTAGGCGATGACAGGGGGGTCGTACTAGGATCCAAGTCCCTCACTTCCTACTCCTTGAGAGATTCTGAATTTCTGATGTCTATTACGCTATTTTCTCCAGATGGCCCCCAGCAATTGACAGCTTTTGTGGATCCACTGGTAACTTCATTCCGCTGAGTTGGCTTCCAAGCTTTGTCTCTCCATCCTTCCATTGCCACAGCCTCTGGCACTGACCGTAATTGATGGTAATTGTATCAGCAATGGTTCCATCGATCGCATTACCAGTCCCTAATGGCTGTCGGTAGCAGCGCTTTACTCTGAGTGGATAAGTTTCCTGATTCTTCCTCAGTCCGTTAATCCTGTTATTCTGGGCCTTTCTTGCCTTAAAGCTCATAATCTGCAGTTCAATTGGTCTCGTGCCCAAGTCATTTCTTGGTGATCCATCTGCAAACAACATTGTTTGACTGCTGTACATCCTCCTAAGTCTTCAATCTCTTGTCTAGCCTCTACTCCGCAGCCTGCTCTTCCTGAGGCCTATGCCAAGTTTGTAGATGTATTCAGCAAAGCTGCAGCCGAGTCCCTGCCTCCTGATCGACCCTGGGATTGCCCCATTGACCTCATACCCAACAAGTGCATCCCTAGGAGAAGAGTCTTTCCCCTATCTCTCCCAGAGACTCAAGCCATGTCTGAATACGTCGCTGAGAATCTTGAACGTGGTTTTATCCGCAAGTCTTCTTCACTGGTGGGTGCAGGGTTATTTTTTGTCAAAAAGAAAGACGGTACCCTTAGACCCTGTATTGACTATCGGAAGCTGAATGCTATTACGGTGAAGAACCGTTACCCGTTACCTCTCATATCAGAGTTCTTTCATCGGATTCGTGGAGCACAGATTTTCACCAAACTGGATCTTAGAGGGGCCTATAACCTTATCCGCATTCCTCAAGGTGACGAGTGGAAAACCGTTTTTAATACGAGAGACAGGCATTATGAGTACCTCGTGATGCCCTTTGGGCTTTGTAATGCCCTTGTGGTTTTTCAGGAATTCATCAACGAAATCTTCAGACATCTTTTGTATCAATATGTAGTCGTCTACCTTGATGATATCCTGGTCTTCTCCCGGAACATCACTTCTCATCGAGATCATGTCAAAGAAGTTCTGTCTTGCCTTCGTACTAATCACCTATATTGCAAATTGTAGAAGTGCCTCTTTGATCAATGTCAGGTTCCCTTCCTCGGGTATATAATCTCTGGCATGGGTCTTCAAATGGATCCAAAGAAGGTAGAATATATCCTTAGTTGGCCTCAACCCCCTGGCCTGAAGGCTACTCAACGTTTTATTGGATTCCGCAAATATTACCAGCAATTCATTAAAAATTTCTCTTTGTTGATCGTGCCCATCATGTCACTTACCCGTAAAGGTGGGCTAACCAAAAACTGGCCTCAGGAGGCAGTCTTCAAAATTCTTAAGGGAGCTTTCGCCACCGCTCCTGTCTTGAGACAGCCTGATCAACTATGAACGTTCTTTTTAGAGTTTGATGCTTCCTCGGTGGGTGTGGGAGCAGGTCTCTCTCAGAAGAATTCTGTTGGCACTTTCTCTGCATGTGGCTTTCTCTCCAGGAAATTTTTACTTGGTGGGGCCAACTATAGCATTGGAGACAAGGAGCTCCTGGCCATCAAAATAGCCTTAGAAGAATGGCGGTACCTGCTTGAAGGCGCTCTCCATCCTATCACAATATTCACAGATTATAAGAAGCTCACCTATCTGGAATCCACTAAGTGCCTTAACTCTCGTCAGGCCCGCTGGTCACTTTTTTTTCCAGATTCCAAAAAATACCAGGACCGATGCACTTTCCAGGTCTTTTGATCCTTTGGATTCTTGCCAGCCAGACGTTAGACCTATCATAAGTCCTCTGAAGATCCTGGCTTTGACTAAATCCTCTGTTAAGACATCCCCTGCTGGACACTCTTTTGTGGAGACCCATCTCTGTCCCAGACTGTTGGCTTGGACCCACGATTCCAGCTTTGCTGGTCATACTGGGGTTAAGAAGACCATTGCTCTTTTTCCCCCGAAGCTATTGATGGCCATCCTTGAGTGCTGACGTTCACAAGTATGTTGCAGCTTGCGGAGTATGTGCTCGTCACAAGACACCTAGACGTCTGCCAGCAGGGCTTCTTCTTCCGCTCCCGGTTCCAGACTCACCATGCATCAGCATGGATTTTATTACTACTCTCCCCAATAGTTATGGCTTCAATACTATTTGGGTGGTGGTCGATCATTTTTCCAAATGGGCACATTTTGTCCCTCTCAAGAAATTGCCATCTGCTGCTGATCTAGCCACTCTTTTCATTAAGAATATTTTTCGGATCCACAGTTGCCCTGTTGAGATCATCTCTGACAGAGGTGTACAATTCATTACAAGACTCTGGAGATCCTTTCACAACAATCTAAGAATTAAGCTAAAATTCTCCTCGGGATACCATTCCCAGACCAATGGTCAGACTGAGCGGGTCAACCAGGATTTGGAGACGTTCCTCCATTGTTGCTGCTCTTACCACCTATCCTCCTTGAGTAACTATTTTCCTTGGGCAGAACTTTCACATAATATCCATCAAGATGAATCTTCTGGTACATCTCCCTTCTTTAGCATCTTTGGCAGAGATTCCATACTTCCCACCTTTTCAGAAGTTCCCAGTGCATCAGTACCTGCGGCTCAAGAGATGGTCGGTGACTTATCGAAGATTTGGATTGAGGTACGACCTAAACTTTTACAGTCCATGAAATGGCATAAACACTTTGCTGATAGTCACTGTAGGAGGATTCCAGTTCTTCACGTTGGGGACAAGGTGTGGCTGTCCACATGTAATGTCAGGCTCAAGCTACCTTCAATGAAATTCGCTCCCCGATATATTGGTCCCTTCCGCATTTCTCATATTATTAATGGGGTTACCTATAAGCTCCATCTACCTCCTTCACTCCGTGTGCATAATTCATTTCATATTTCCCTATTAAAACCATTGGTTCTTAATGAATTCTCCAACCTTCAGCCTCCGCCTCCTTCCATCAAGACGGCCTTGGGCGACGAATATGAGATTAAACGCATCTTGAAATCCCGATCCATTCGTGGTAAGATTCAGTTCCTCATCCACTGGAAGGGTTATAGCCCTGAAGAAAGGTCCTGGGTGGATAAGAAAGACCTACATGCCCCCATTAGCTTTCAAAGTTTTTGAAGAATCAGATTTCCAACTCCTCTTCTTCAGGGGAGGGGGGTACTGTCAGGCGCCATCTCCGCACTGACACTTGGTGCAGGAGACAGACGCCTGCACCTTCTCAGCAGCCGCATCCCGTTGCCTAGCAGCGGGACACTATCTCCGCTCACCTGTCCGCAGTCAGCATGTCTGACCGCCAAAATCTCCCTAACCCAATCAGGATGCACCTTATGGTATAAAGCACCCTCTGACACATGTCTAGTGCCAGAAAATTGGTTCACTCCTGCTCCAGAGCTTCCTGAACTTCTGATCCAGTGTTCTTTGGTTCTGACTCGGTTTCCTGTTACTACTCTCCTGTGTTTTGTTTTGGTACCTCGCTGCCTGGCTGGTTTGACTATTTAGCTTAACCTGACTTCTCTCTGGATCCTCCCTGTGTACTGCACCGCTCGGTTGTCTCTGACCTGGTTTGCCTGACTACGCCTGTCTACTATAGTCGCTGCACTGGTGACTGTCTTGGGGAACCGCAACCTGCATACCCTTTGCAGCTAAGCCCAAACTCCCTTGCAGGGGTCCCTGGTGAATACCGGGGGTAAGTTAGATTCCGCTCCTCCCTGTTCAGTTGCGCCAATACCGGTTAGCGGCCATCTCTGCAATTCCGTGACAGGTACAATCTCTTTCTTTATTATAGATGACTAGGCTCCTGTGTTAGTCAAAAATTGCACCTTTTTTCCAAGTATAGTAACAGGAGGACCTGGCTGGTCTAAGGGGCCCAATGATGAAATAGTTGTGCTACTAGATAAAGTTAGTAGTCGTCGGGGTTGAAAAGTTTGAGGGGACAGGGGAAGATTGTTCAGGTTTTATTTGGACATTCTTCCTTCCAATCTAAAACCTGTCCACAATCAAAGGCAGAACTAGTGAGCTGTGTGCAGGGTGGCGGAGAGGAGGGAACTGGGGCTCCCGAACCTCTGCATCTGCCGTGCAGCGGGCCCCATTATCTCCATGGGCCCAGGTGCACTGCACCTGCCCCACCAATGGCAGTTCCGCCACTGCCACAATAGTGACAGGTATAAGGGTCACTATGAAGCTAAAAGATGCACCCATTTGGCTTTCCTCTGCCTCTAACCCATGCCTTAAATTGTCCTCTTTCTCTGTTCCTTCTTGAAAAATTCTTTCCCTTACAACAGTCACAGACATTTCTCAACACACACAAATATTAATCTACCATTATATATTGTATTTCTCTTAGCACTATCCCATACAGCAACAACATTCTAAGCAGAATAAGATGACTATATCAATTCCTTCCACAATGTAATCCTCCTTCTCAGGTGTCTGCATCCCAATACTTTTAGCACCACATACTTGTGGAAGAAATCAAGATCCGAAGGTTACAATAAAATGATGGTGGCCAGGGTCACATTTATCTATAAAAGTCCTAGCTATGCACCTAGACACTATTTAATCTACGATAAATTCACCATTCAAGTTACATGAAATTCTCCCCACACAGTATTTATATCTTGAAACAATGAAAAGGGAACAAAAACGTAACATATGTTTCATGAGCAGTGCGCAGTTATATTTTGCTGCTCTCTTATCGGTACACATTTCTTTTATCTAATTATATAACACTCATATATCAATAGTTGAAACGTAACCATTTTTAATATTGTGGCCTAGGGCTAAATTTATCAAGATGCGAGTTTCTGGTGGGTTTGAAAAGTGGAGATGTTGCTTATAGCAACCAATCAGGTTCTAGCGATAATTTTGTAGTATGTACTAATTAAATGATAACTAAAATCTGATTGGTTGCTATAGGTAACATCTCCACTTTTCAGAATCTTGCAGCTTGATAAATTTACCCTCTAGTCTCTGTTTTCTAAACATTAGATCATGTATCTAATTGAGTACAATCTCAATCACATAATTTCTTATAAAAACAAGTACCACTGTTATCTTCACACTTGCCCACCTGTGTCTACATTTATTTTTTTTCTTTCAATTAGGACACTTTGTAAGTCAAATACAGAAATCATAACGCATGAAGTTCTGGTTGTTTAAGCCTATTTCCACAACTGATGTAATGTACTCTAAAACAAGGTAAAAATGGAAATATGCAGGAGACCCGCAAGCAGAAGTATTGGGTACGATCTGTCGGCGCTGAACATGTCGACAGACAGAAATGTGGACATGCTCAGTGTGTCTACGTGGTTAAAATGATGACATTGTGACTGTTGATAGGTAGTAAAGTCGACAGTCCCAATGTCGACATTCAAACAGCAATACAGCCGCCGGACCAGCCCGCCAAATGGACCCGCCGGCACAATACAGCCGCCGGACCTGCCGGCATAATACAGTAAGTAACACAGTAAAAAATAAAATGTTAGTACATTAAAAAAAAACAGGGGGGTCAGAAACGTGGGGTCTCCCCAATTTTACTAGTACCAGCACTAAGCTTTGTCAGTCTGGGCTGGTGGCACTAAAGCAGGGGAACTAGCAGCTTGGGGTTCCCCTAACATAATAACAATCAACCACAGGCCGGTTAGCACAGGGCTGGATTCCCAAGGGAGATGGGGTCTGCAAAATAAAAAGCGCCCCCCCCAAGGGGTACCCAGCCTAGTGCTCTTCCCACACCCCTTAACAGTTTGGACATGCTGGTGCTTGTAGTACTACAAGCACCAGCATGCCCATGGATGCCAGCTCATGCTGGCACTTGGGGAACCACAAGTGCCAGCATTCCCTGGCACTCAGGGCCCACTGGGACCTGTAGTGCACCAAGGCAAAATGTAAGTAAAACACACCCCTCATTTGTAAAATAACTTTATTTGAAATAAGTAAAAAACACCACTGCATACTCACCAACATCCAGGTTCTTCATCTGTAATCCATGCTGGTTAATAAAACAAAATAAATTTATATCCTCGTATTTGGCAGCTTGCAAACTAAAAAAAGTCATCTCTATAAAATAAAATAATACCCTGGGATCTGGCAGCTGGCAACCTAATAAAATGCCACGTCCATAAAATAATGTTGGCGGGTCAGGTGGCTGTATTGCTGGCTGGTGCCGACATTGCCGTTTGAATGTCGAAATTGTGACTGTTGACTTAACTACCTGTCGACAGTCACAATGTCAAAATTTTATTCACGTAGACACACTGAACCTGTCGACATTTCTGACTGTCGACATTTTAGAGTCAACAGTCTGGCTGTCGTCAGATTCAGCGTCGACAGATTGACTACATCCCTGGCAAAATTGTTTTTCTCATGGAAAACTTTGTGAGGAAGTGCTCCTGTTTCATGTGTGCTTAATGCTCCCATGTGTTCCAGGTTTCCTAGGACAATCCTGTTTTTGGCCACTGGAAAAATAGAACTCGGATAGTATTTTCCTTATTTTCCTAGGTTACAGTAAACGCTATCAACAATATTGCATTAGGGGTCATACTCACAGGCATTGAAAAATAATATCTGTTGAGCGCATAGAATAAAACTTGCACCTTGTACTTTGTCCTGTCTTTTCACACAGTGTTCAAAGTATGTTCTTGAAGTACTGTTTACTGAATAAGCTTTTCCATAGAATTCCTTTATATTTTACTGAGCACTAACGCATGTGAACACTGCAGACAACATCAAAATTGATGCATAGGAAACACTTGTCAGAAAGTGTGTGTGTGTAATACGTGTTCTATGGCTATAGTACTAGTAGTTACAAAATAAATACATTTGCATGTGTGAAATGGATACATAAATAAATCTGTGAGTACTTTTTTTGATTTAGATTCAAAATGACTAACTGTGTTACTTAACCCAAAGTCAAGCAGTTATGATTTTTACAGGTATTAAACAATTTAGATGAACCAGAATAGCACTGACTCTACTTCCTCATTTGCACAATATATCCTTTACTATGTATAGTAATCATGCGCAGACTATCAGTCTACTGTGTTTGCTCTTTAACCCCCAACAGATATATTCAGTATACATTCTGCAGCAGCCTTTGTATGCTAGTCTCCCTTTGATAGTTATAGGAATAGCTAGAGGAAATAGTTGCACTTATTTTGAGAATAGAATCTGCAGAACTGCCAAGCTGAAAACTTTTTAAAAGTGTGATTTACCAAATACATGGGGCAAAGCACACTGCACAGAGAACAGTTAATAAATAAAAGTAGTCTGGTAAACAAAGTGCCTTCAAAATATTAAATTTAGTGAAACATGTCTCAAAATGATTGTGTTAAATAAATGTACAATAAACATCAGACCTAACTGTGTCTGTCCAACATATGCAACATATAACCAATATAAGCCTCCACAATGACAATGAATGTCTCCAAATAGCCTCATATAACCCCACACAGGGCAGGTGCTGGGTGCACTGGCACCCACTGCCTAGAGTTGCCCCATATGCCAATGATTGTTCCAATACCTGCTCCGTTATCCACTGAGGAGGGACTCCGAAATTAAAATTGTACGTAAGAAAAAAAACTTCAGTACAGGCAGGCTGGCAGGGTGCTCCGGTAATCGTGGCACTATGCTGGCATCATTACCATGTTGAATTGGCCCTGCCACCACAGAGTCTCATATGACCCCCTTATGGTTAAGGATACAAAATCAGCCTGTGCAAGTGTAGGCGTCACCAGGAACACCAGTGGTAGTATGTGTTCCTCTCCTCTGCAATAGCCGTGCAAGATACTCAACTTGGCTAATAAGCCAGCTAGTCTCTTTAAAAGAAATAATGTAACTGGAGTTCACAGTATAAGCATGACCAACTATAAGACCAAGTGGCACAGTCTAAAACCATGGTGTACTATGTGGCTTGGCAGGTCTGCATACCACCCAACGCTTCTAAAGGAAACAGTGGCCCAAAGCACATAGGATCTATAATAGAGATATATCACATATTTTGACAGACTTTCATATACATTTCATAATAAAACACTGCTTGCTGCACATAGTTATAAACACTACAAAATACACAATGAGGGTCATGTAGCGTTTGACTGAAGATAAAATAAACTTTTACTTACTACGCATGTGTTTGTAGAAATAAATAATGAAAAATCAAAAGGGCAATTGTACCCCACCCCCCAAAGACCATGATCACCTAAGCTAAGAGCTCACACCACGAATAAGCTCATAGCTGTTATGTATAATCAGGGATTTATGTGAGAAATAAAGAGGGTGAAAGAGGGTGTTGTAGATGAGTATATATTTCTGTTAAAGTCTTTTAAAATGGATGTGTTCATTATATTTCCAATTTTCCCTGGTGCACTAGAGGTTCCAGTGGGCCCTGGGTGCCTGGGCATGCTTGCACTTGTGGTTCACTAAGTGCTACCATGCCTTGGCAGCCTTAGGTATGCTAATGCTTGTTGTACTTCAAGTTACAGTATGCCTAACCAATTAATAGCAGCCTGGTCATCCTGAGAATTGTAGTGCACCACGGACAAAATGCTTAATCTATTTGTTACTATACTACCCCACACCCACTGCATCAGGAATGTGGGAAGATCCCTAGTGCTACACAGTACAGGGCTGGTTAATCCTAGGGGACCACTCTTTGGAATTCTGCCCCATGCAGCTGGGTGTCTCTATAGCAGGAAGACCCCACACTCTGTGTTCTCGTGCTATAGTGTCACCAGCCCTGTCTCGCATAGCTTAGTGCTGCTATTGGCTTTTCCTCCCCAATTTTTTTAAAAAAAATATTTATTTTTTGCCCTTGCATCCCATTGCGCATGAAACGCTTAAAGCGCATCGTACGTATAATGTGTGCACTTTGCATTTTATGCAGTGAGTGTTCTCAATGTGATGTCAGATAAAAGAACAGACAGACACACTTGGAAGTGAAAGGAGGGACAGGGAGAAAGGAGTGACCCTTAGAAAGATGGAGAAATTGGTAAGCCATCAGAACATAAGGAGTTAAAACTCTATTTCTCACTTTGTTCGTGGGTTTCCTGTGCTCACACAGTCTCGATCTGACACATTACATACATGACTGCTGCTCATACAGTCCACCCTTCAAAGTTGTAAGCAATACAAAAGTGAAGTATGTCACATTCTAGGGACAGCATTGCACACACACTGCGGTTGCTGGGCACGCATATAATGCCCGTTGTCTTGGTGAACAGACCACTTGTGGGGGAGCTGGTCATACAACTGCAGTCCACACACAGTCACACACACTGCAGGTCGTAACAAGTACAGATAACATGTCAATTACCACACTAGTAAGCCACGCCTCGTACCGACGTCACGGCATTCTCTCTAACAGGCGGGGCGTGGCCTGAAGTTCTCCCCCGGGATTCCATAGGCTAAGGAGCCGGGGGGGTTCGGCCAAGTGGTACCGTGCCTATAGGGAGTAGTCCTGAGTCCCCGGTGCTCAGTGTCTGGGGCACGCTGTCACTGCTGTCACTGCTGTCACTGCTCCGGGTACTGCTGCTGATCGCTGGGTGAATACTTTCCACGCAACTGGCCAAGTGAAGTAACAACAAGATGAGCACTCAGCTACCACAGGGGCTTCAGGTTAGTGTCACATAGTGAAACCTTATGTGGTCGGCTCATAACTGGTATTCCAGGTAACCTGCCAATGTAATAGTTATATAGATAAATGTCATTGTGAGAGAAGAGGCATGGTACATTTCTTATTGTATATATGCATGTACAATGTAATATTCTCATCACAGGGGTCATACAGTAGTATATAAGTAGGCAAATTGCATTAATCGATCATATCTGGAATATCATTTTTTGTATTTGTTTTCTACTCAGTTGTAGTAATCGGGGTATAACATGACCATTTAAACTGCTGAACAATACATCCTTGAGTATTTTAAGAATACATTTACATTCATAAACCCTAAACAGCTTTTGTTTGCAATTAAGTGGTATATTGAACTTTATTTTTCTGTGGGATTACACTTGGCTTTGAAGTCATGTTTTAGAGATATTTGAGGGAATGTTAAGGATCTGTGTGATTATTATCCAGCATTTATACTATACGGCTATTTAGCACAAGCCATGTGAAAGGTTGTTTGACCTACTTGGAAAAACCAGTTCTACTGATCAAGACTAGAAGACACAATTAGTTGTCTTGTGATGGCTGTCATAAAAGGGATTACCACATGCAGCTATGCGTCTACTTTGTAAAATAAATTTGAGGTGTCGCAGTATGTTTGAATGTAAAGATGTTTCAGAATATTCTTTTAACATCTCAGTAATAGTTCTTCAGCAGAGATGGGAAAGAAGGGTATTTATACTAATTCATAGCACTGACAACATTATATATATATATATGTATATATATATATATATATATATATATATATATATATATATATATATATATATATATATATATACATACATATAGCAGCTTGTTTTACCCTAATTATAAAAATAATCATAATTTAGATAACTTGCCAAAGCCGGTCATTGACAGGTTAGGAACATAATCTCTTAGTTTAGGTAATTTATCAGATTAGACTTTAGAATTGTTAGAGTGAACATGCCATGTAGGTGATATGTTATCCAATATTTAGATGGCCAAATTCATTGATAATCTGATCAATTTCGGTGGATCTTCATGTGACATTGATAAGAATAAATTTATTGTAGACAGTATCTTCTATTGGTGCTTTTAGGGGCTGATGCAAAAGGAGTACTACACCAGTTTGCATAGTGTATTTGTGAAATTGCACTGTGCATGCTTAGAAGGTGGAGGCACCTATATGTACCCATGCAGATTTGAATTTTTCTGCCACTCATGCCAACCTGTGCCTGGAGAGGTGTGGCGGGAGCATTCTCACGTAGTCTGAGTACAGTAAGGGTGTGTTTTTCCGCAATTGCAAATAGATGCAGACTGGGAAAAAGATGAATATAAACCTGAGAAAGCTGTATTATTTGCACGTGCAAATAGCAGATGATGATGATGACTGTCTCCGTCACTAACAGACTGCTTGTGATTGGCTGTTGCGATTGCACCACTGTGCTGATTGGGGCCTTATTGGTTGCTGAGGCATATATCATGCTTTTGTGTGCGTGTTTAGGCAAAACTTTTTTTTTCCTTAGATGAGACAGATAGTTGTTTTGCTGTATTAGACAGATTTTTTTAATTTTTATTGATGCCTAATAGCAAATGTGTTGCACATGAAACAAATGGATAAAAACATGTGTGCAAATGAGACATAAGTGTCTCTGTGTATGGCATAAACATATGCTACTGGTGCTTTGAGGCAGGTGGTACAGGATGGCAGGTAGTGGTCACTTTGACTATTAAGGTCCGTTTGACAGGGGTTATTATTCTTTATCATTTTGCTCATCATGGGTACCTTGTTTTGAAGTGGGCGGGGGTAGAACAACTTGTAACCAATTAGATCATCTGAATAATCACAGCAGCACATAGTATATCAGGAAAGGAATATGCTGGTGATAGTGAGGACAGGGCTCCATGTGACAAGGATGGTGCAGCACGGTGGCTAAGTGGTTAGCACTTCTACCTTACAGCACTGGGGTCATGAGTTCAACTCCCGACCATGGCCTTATACTGTGTGGAGTTTGTGTGTTCTCCCCGTGTTTGTGTGGGTTTCCTCTGGGTGCTCCGGTTTCCTCCCACACTCCAAAAACATACTGGTAGGTTAATTGGCTGCTATTAAATTGACCCTAGTTTCTCTTTCTCTGTCTGTCTGTCTGTCTGTGTGTATGTTAGGGGATTTAGACTGTAAGCTCCAATGGGGCAGGGACTGATGTGAGAGAGTTCTCTGTACAGCGCTGCGGAATTAGTGGCGCTATATAAATAAATGGGGATGATGATAATGGTGAAATGTTGTGAGAAAGGGGTGGAGATATGCAGTTCTGAGACACAGTGGAAAGAACAGGATCCTCCAGCAGCACAAAGTAGTCATGGTAGATCTTGTGTAATAAATGTGGGATTATTATGGTGTCTTATACACCTTTATATGATAGATCAAACTTGTTTTATTATGAAGGTGAAGTAGCAAATGCTTTTTAGGTAGTGCAGATACAGCAATTTTGCAAAGATATTCAAAGATATAGTTTTAAAATGAGAAATAATCAAAGTTGGGAAATGTCATGTAAATCAGGTTTCACAGAACCGATTTTCTATGGGTAGAACTGGGATGACAATGGTCAGTTAATTCTGTTGAGTGGTGTGTTTGGGGTAGGGCTGAAAACCAAATTCTGTCAAAAACGCATCCAAAATTTTGTATCCAAATGTGCAACTAGGCAAATATTTCACCCATCTTTAGTCAAAGTATATCTAGTTTTGAAATCTTTTAGTGTGAAAAGCGCTAAAATATATGCCTGTTTATATCTGCAAGCTTTGGCAGAATAATGTTCTGCAGATCTCTGGGAAAGTTTTCACAAAGAGTAAAGAAAGAACTATGATAGTCTGTAAGGTACAGTTTATAAAGCAATTTTTTAGGAGCATTTGAAAAGAGTCAGCTAAGAACAGCTCTGCCCAGCAATATCTAATAAGTCAGCCTTTACTTTATAAGAAATACAAAAAACTGACCCGCTTATTATAAGTCCTCTTTAATACCTTCAGCATGCTACAACCTTTTGGTGTTCCCTAAACCACCCATGTGGCCCAGCCCTTCTGTGTAAGTAATGAGTGCTGAAAAATTAATAAGCCACAAGTGGCAAAAAATGGTCCTGGAAATACTGGTGACCTTTTTATGTTTTGTTTTTTTTAAAATTGACCAACTAGTGGCACAAGTGCATCAGTACTAAAAAAAATGACCACAATAGAGTGGCTCAAAATTCTCACATCTGGAAACTTTTCGAAGTTTTGCTGTGTTAAGACAACAAACTATTTCTTGTTTTTTTGTTTGTTTGTTTTCGTGGGAAATACAACTTTTAGATGACCAGGAAATCCCCCACGAAGAGATTAACTTTAGTGATTTCTGTTTATTGGATTATTCAGGTTAATTTAATTAAGAAATATATATCAATTTATTCCACATGCTGTCGAAGAATATCCACATTTATATATCCTCTTATCCTACTGCACAACTGAAGACAATTAATAGTGTTTATCTTCCACTTTTGTTCTCATTAAGTGCCTGATTGAGTATTAGTGCTTTAGCTAAGACATAGGGAGGTGGGAGTAGACTATTTTTAGCACGCAGGCAGAAGATATAAGTGTTTTTATTCTCACAGACATTTTATTGGCTTTTACTTTGGGTCTTAATCAAACTTATTGATCCTTTTAATTTTAGTGTTCCTAGATTATGTTTTTTGTTATTTTTT
The DNA here is from genome assembly GCF_038048845.1 of Mixophyes fleayi. Taxonomy (NCBI): domain Eukaryota; kingdom Metazoa; phylum Chordata; class Amphibia; order Anura; family Limnodynastidae; genus Mixophyes; species Mixophyes fleayi. Next base: position 107,172,652 of record NC_134404.1, on the reverse strand, counting down.
TAACTGGAAAATAAATATTGTCTTTGAGTTATTATGCTGTTTTTTTTAACTATACAACAGTGGTTACCAAACTTTTGTAGTTCGAGGCACCCTTAGAGTCTACATAATTTTTTTAAGGCACCCCTCCAAAATAATTACAGAGCAGTCCTGTTTTATAAGTAGTTGGCTCAAAAAAACGTAATAAGTATTTAGGTCAGGACAGAAATACTTATTTAGTTGTATGCAAAGATACACATAAATCCAAGGGAAAAAAATATTTTTATATATTTTTTTCAATTATATTTCTGTCAAAGAATAATTTACAGCGAACTCACTCTGTGCCCCTGCATCATCATCCACACATTCTGTGCCCCCCCTGCATCATCATCCACACACTCTGTGCCCCCCTGCATCATCATCCACTCACTCTGTGCCCCTGCATGATCATGCACACATTCTGTGCCCCTGCATCATCATCCACACACTCTGTGCCCCTGCATCATCATCCACACACTCTGTGCCCCTGCATCATCATCCACACACTCTGTGCCCCTGCCTCATCATCCGCACTCTCTGTGCCCCTGCCTCATCATCCACACACTCTGTGCCCCTGCCTCATCATCCACACCCTCTGTGTCCCTGCATGATCATCCACACTCTCTGTGCCCCTGCATCATCATCCACACTCTCTGTGCCCCTGCATCATCATCCACACTCTCTGTGCCCCTGCATCATCATCCACACATTCTGTGCCCCTGCATCAGCATCCACACACTCTGTGCCCCTGCATCAGCATCCACACACTCTGTGCCCCTGCATCAGCATCCACACACTCTGTGCCCCTGCATCAGCATCCACACACTCTGTGCCCCTGCCTCATCATCCACACATTCTGTGCCCCTGCATCATCATCCACACACTCTGTGCCCCTGCATCATCATCCACACTCTCTGTGCCCCTGCCTCATCATCCACACACTCTGTGCCCCTGCCTCATCATCCACACTCTCTGTGCCCCTGCATCATCATCCACACTCTCTGTGCCCCTGCATCATCATCCACACTCTCTGTGCCCCTGCATCATCATCCACACATTCTGTGCCCCTGCATCAGCATCCACACACTCTGTGCCCCTGCATCAGCATCCACACACTCTGTGCCCCTGCATCAGCATCCACACACTCTGTGCCCCTGCATCAGCATCCACACACTCTGTGCCCCTGCATCATCATCCACACTCTCTGTGCCCCTGCATCATCATCCACACTCACTGTGCCCCTGCATCAGCATCCACACACTCTGTGCCCCTGCATCAGCATCCACACTCTGTGCCCCTGCATCAGCATCCACAATCTCTGTGCCCCTGCCTCATCATCCATACACTCTGTGCCCCTGCATTATCATCCACACACTCTGTGCCCCTGCATCAGCATCCACACTCTCTGTGCCCCTGCCTCATCATCCACACTCTCTGTGCCCCTGCCTCATCATCCACACTCTCTGTGCCTCTGCATCATCATCCACACACTCTGTGCCCCTGCATCAGCATCCACACATTCTGTGCCCCTGCCTCATCATCCACACTCTCTGTGCCCCTGCCTCATCATCCATACACTCTGTGCCCCTGCATCATCATCCACACACTCTGTGCCCCTGCATCATCATCCACACACTCTGTGCCCCTGCATCAGCATCCACACTCTCTGTGCCCCTGCATCATCATCCACACTCTCTGTGCCCCTGCATCATCATCCACACTCTCTGTTCCCCTGCATCATCATCCACACACTCTGTGCCCCTGCATCATCATCCACACACTCTGTGCCCCTGCATCAGCATCCACACACTCAGTGCCCCTACCTCATCATCCACACACTCTGTGCCCCTGCATCATCATCCACTCACTCTGTGCCCCTGCATCATCATCCACACTCTCTGTGCCCCTGCATCATCATCCACACACTCTGTGCCCCTGCATCATCATCCACACACTCTGTGCCCCTGCATCAGCATCCACACACTCAGTGCCCCTGCATCAGCATCCACACACTCAGTGCCCCTGCATCAGCATCCACACACTCTGTGCCCCTGCATCAGCATCCACACTCTCTGTGCCCCTGCCTCATCATCCACACTCTCTGTACCCCTCTGCATCCACACTCTCTGTGCCCCTGCATCATCATCCACATCATCCACACACTCTGTGGCCCTGCATCAGCATCCACACACTCTGTGCCCCTGCATCATCATCCACACTCTCTGTGCCCCTGCATCATCATCCACACACTCTGTGCCCCTGCATCATCATCCACACACTCTGTGCCCCTCTGCATCCACACTCTCTGTGCCCCCTCTGCATCCACTCTCTATGCCCCCTCTGCATCCACTCGCTGTGCCCCCTCTGCATCCACTCGCTGTGCCCCCTCTGCATCCTCACCTTGCACCCTCATTAATTTTTTTGCCCCTCCATTGCTGCTTCCTATCACTATTCCCCTCCGTTTCTTTACTTACCATACTTGACCTTCTTTCTACAATTTCTTCTGTCTTTTCTTCTTTTTCTTACCAATTCGGCAGTGCCTGGGACCCAGCATCCTCTCTCCTGCCGCTTGTCACTGAATGTCGGGCATGATGACGTCACGTCCGACATTCAATGAGAAGCGAGGAGGAAGGAGGATGCTGGGTCCCGGGCGCCGTCGGATCGGTAAGTTGTTTATTTTTATTTTTTTCGTCCCCTGGCCACAGCACCCCTGTGACAGAGCCGTAGCACCCCTGGGAGTCGCAGCGCACATTTTGGGAACCTAGGCTATATAGGATTCTCACATCAGTATTATATATAACTGTGAACAAAGGCATATATTTTAAATGGAAACATATGGTACAAAATTTTCCCAAATCAGCCTATTCATTTAGTCTAGTGCAGTGAAAGGCGTATTTCTTATAAGCCATTAATATCTGTTGAGTATTTTCTTTTGTTTTAGACAATACACACTATTAATAGTATAATCACACAACTGTAGCTAAAATGTTGTAGTATTGTTTATGTCTTCACTGGTTTTACTATTATTCCTATGTATGTATAATCAACTGAGCCCCCCTCCCCCCCCCACACACACACTATGTTATTGTTTTAAGCTTTAATCTTTTTATCTGAAGGGATGAATTTAATAATAATATGATGTATGATTACATTCATTTTCAATGTTGTATCATTACACTTCTAAGACATAGATTAATTTAATACACTTTGTAATATAACCGTAATATGATTAGTAATATGATTGAAACTTAATTTTAATAAATGAATAATGATTTTCACAGACTATAGAGCTGCTAACGTGTCACCATTATTGTGATACTGGCTCCTGAAGACGGAGGAGCGCCTCCAACACATTGTGTACCTGTGATATGAAATAAACGGGCTTCTAAGAGCTCTTCTGAAACACCGGCTGTCTGGAGGTGTGTTGCTTAACCTGGAATTGGGTTTTTTGGCATTTCCAATGGTGCAGGTGTTTGCTGCAACTGATGTTGGGAATTGGTTACAGTGAAGATATCCCTTGTAAAGTATGGAGTCGCCCCACATCCCCCATGTTTCGCCCAGCGTTGCTAAAGCAAGATTTCAATTTGTGAATCCTACGAGATTACGGAAATTAGACAAAGAGTGGGGAGGGCAGATTTTAAGAGCATACTGCCTGGGTCATTTCCACTCCACAAAAGAAATTGATTTTTTCATCAAATCTGGGCAATCATTAAAATTGCCATATGTAGTCAGGGCCGGATTAACCCGAGGTCTAACTGGGCTAAAGCCCAGGGGTCTCGGTCATCCAGGGGGGCCCTGACAATGCTCAGTGACATTATTGATCGGTGCAGGGGTGTGGGCGCCCCCGGCCCGATCAATGCTGCTGAACCTGTCACTGTAATCCTTCCGCGACGCTCAGTAAGGTCGTTACTGAGGGGATCTCGTGAGTCTCACTCTCACGAGATCTCCTCAGTAAGGAGCTTACAGCGTGCCGCGGAAGGATTACAGTGACAGGAGGAGAACAGAAAGAGGTAAGTGCTTGGGGTGGGGGGCGGAGGGTGGCTCACAAGGCGCCTCACGGGGGGAATGGAGGCCCCCTTAGCCCAGGGGCCTCCATTCCCTTAATCCAGCCCTGTATATAGTAATGACAGTTGCGATGCCTTCTAAGTCTCATCATTTATTTTCGGCCATTATAAGGCTAAACTGAGCACCATGTTAGACGAAAAACCTGAAGTGTGTTTTCTTTTAAATCCTCTCCGTACACTTAGGAAAAATAGGCCTGGAAATATTTGGCCTTTCCCATGTATTTCTATCCTAATAGGTGGTTAGTGAGGCCAAGTTACATGGCGGTCATGTTCCACATGGAACATTTTCAGCAGCATATAAAATAAATAACATTTTCAGAGAACATAAACAAGCCTGCTTTGCTCCTATGTTACCTTGGTTTATGAAGTTTATAAAATGTTATGAGGGGAACTAGGAAAGCTTGGAAATCTACGCATATAAAAATATGGAGAAGGAAGAGTTAAAGGGTGTTGGGAAGGAGTAGGAAGCGATGCATAGCCTGAAAGAATATACTGTACCAGCAGCTTGTTCCATGAGCTAAATAGGAGAAAGTGTCATTCCCCAGAAATCAACGTTTTCTACGGAAGAGCAATAATAATGTAAAGGTCTTTGGGATTACACATCCTGAAAATTATAATTGAAGGAGTGTTTTCTTTGGGCAAAGTGCACATAGAAATGAAGTACAAATGGAATGTGCAAAGGGCACTGCATTGAAAGTATAGAACTTAGAGCTGGTGTAATATTCAGTTTCATACACACAGAAAGGACGCCCCTAAAAATGCATCTTCTTTATCCATTTTAATAAGCTCACTCCGGAATTTTAAATCCTGTTTGAAATAACCTACATGGTGCACCTATTCCGCACTTATCAAGGACCCCTGCTCTGCCCAGCGCCCCCTATCGCCCAGTGCTGCCTCGCCAACACACCGCCATCTTGTTCTGCAAACTGTTTTTTCTCTTGTGTGATTGTGTTTGTGGAAACGTCATTCCTATTAAGCTAGTGCACCTGGTTTCTGAATAATAGGACATTGCTAACTTAGAAAGATGTAAGCCTCGATCATTGACGTAGATGATAAATGTATTTTTTGTTCCTCTATTTGCTGTGGTTCTTTGTGTGGCTGTGAAGGACTGCCTTAGAGACCAGTAAAGGAAATTAGGTGTTTATGCTTAGGCTAACACAAGATCTCCACTCTCATGCCTCTATTCACATTGATATGCTAATAATACTGCTACTCTAGTAAGGAGATTAACCTGATGGACAGAAATGCCATATGTGCAGGTGAACATTGTACTGTGCACTCTGAACTTCCCAGTCAAAACCAATATTTGTCTGAGTTTATGCAACCCATTATAACATTATGGTACAAAGTTACACTATATATTTCTAGACATGATTGAGACAATACAAACAAGACCAGCCTAGATTTGCTGGTGTGTCAGTAATTGACTGAAGGCAATCATTAGTGTACATCAGATGCAAGTCTGCACTGCTTGGAAGGGCCATCTTTTCCATTGGGCACGATGGGCAGCTGCCCGGGGGCCCCACAGGCAAGGGGGCCCCGTAGGCACGGTTCTTAATGAGAATAAATAATCCTGCAAAAGAAAAAAACCTGCAAACAAAACCTTCAAGGGTCACTGAGCAAGTACATCTATATATCTCTATATATCTATATCTGTATCTATATATCTATATCTATATCTAGGGGCCCCGGTGCACTGCTTTGCCCGGGGGCCCATAATGTTGTTAAGATGGCCCTGCTGCTTGGTATTTGAGGGCATCCGGTTTCAAGAGGTCAACTGTTCCATTTAAAGGGGGGATCTGTTTCATTCCATTCCATGCAGTGTTTTGTACGTACGGCCTTGTAAGGTCACTGACAACTCATATTTAATGCCTGCATAAATATTTTGCTTAAAGAGCTATGTCACAAATTATTTATGTGCTTAAATGGCCAATAAAAAAACTTTCACAAGTCAGTGGTTCCCAGAGGTGAGGCCAGATATCTCTAGTGTAACATTTATTTATTGGATTTGAATTGTTGGTTGGCCAATACGTATTAGTTGATGACAGTATTGTGTTCAGTATAGTTGAAAAAGATGGGCTTGACTATTAATTTAACCATATTGGGCCTTTCATACCAAAATAGCAATAAAAGCATTAATGCGCATACAATTGCTACAAATTAACTTTGAATAATCCTAGTATAAGACTCTTTGATATATGAGAGGTCACATCATTTAAAGTCATTGATAAATACAGAGTCCTTGCTGCACCTATGAGTGATGGCTGTCTGGTGTAATTGAGGTTGTGGTCTGATCTCTTCCTGAACCATGTTTGGTCATTAGAATACCCCAGTGTAGTGTAGAATCTTGCAGCTATGAAGGAGTTACATTTCTAGTCATGAGCATAGCTCACGTTGCTATGTAATTGTCATTGTCTAGAAACCATAGCTTCCAAACATATGCTCTATTTTCTAGTTTCAGGTTTATATTATATTTCTTAATTAATTGTTCATTTGGAATTGTGTATGAAGTGTAATCATTATGTTTTCCTTCATGTTAGTCCTCACATGAAGGCACCTGATATAAATGAGAGGGAATTTCCAAAAGTATGCAAAATGGGCAGCCTCTTTCCTTTGCATCCATACACATAAAGGGAAGTTGTGTTTTTGCAAGTTGAAAACAACAGCATTTAGTTACATACATAGTAACATAGTTGAAAAAAGACCCCAGTCCATCAAGTGCAACCTATTTTGCATCTCCTGCGATCCTGCACTTATATTTGAAATTGATCCAGAGTAAGCAACTGCCAATCTGTTTCAATTGTGAAAATCCCCCCAGACCCAATATTGCATTTTTACCCTATATCCACTACTATCCTTCATTTTAATTAACGGTCGTATCCCTGGATACACTTTTCCGCTAAAAAATTGTCTAACCCTTTCTTAAAACTTATCTATTGAATGTGCCATCACAACCTTCCCTGGCAATGAATTCCATATCTTGACTGCCCTTAGTGTAAAGAACCCCTTCCTTTGCTGGTTGTGAAATTTCCTCTCCTCTGACCTTAGGGGGTAGCCGCGTGTCCTGCAGTGGCGGATCCAGGGGGGGGGGGGGGCGATCGGGGCGATCGCCTCCCCTAGCAGGGGCTTGCTGCCGACAGCTAAACACTGTGCAGGTCCGTTCAGCAGTGACAGTGTGCCCCCCCCCCCCCCCCTACATCGCCCGGGGTATAGTCATTTCCTAGATCTGTCCCTGGTGTCCTGTGTATAGTCCTTGGGGTAAAAAGTTCCCATGAAAGTTCTCTGTATTGACCCTTAATGTATTTTTACATAGTAATCATATCTCCTCTTAGACGCCTCTTTTCTAAAGTAAACATGCCTAAACTGGCTAACCTTTCCTCATAACTTAATGGCTCCATATCCTTTATCAATTTTGTTGGCCTTCTCTGAACCCTTTCTAGTTTCAAATTATCTTTTTTATAGAGTGGTGCCCAGAACTGTACTGCATATTCAAGATGAGGTCTTGCCAAGGATTTATACAGTGGAAAAATTACACTGTCTTCCCTTGCATCTATACCATTTTTTTTATGCATGCCAATACTTTATTTGTCCTTGCAGCTACTGCTTGACATTGAGCAGTATTGCTAAGTCTACTGGTACGAGCACTTCCAAATCCTTTTCCATTATAGATTCTCCTAAATTAATTCCATTTAATTTATAGATTGCGTATTTGCATTTCATTTCGTGACACCCCACATGGTTGTGATGCACAATGATACCCCTCCATAAAGGTGTGATAGGATGCATCTCTAAGGGACGTGGTTAAGTTGTGGGTCCATGCCCTCACTGTACAGATCTTACACGTGAACATCCCCGATTTGCCTCTCCAGACATTAGTTGTGTGCATGCACAGTAAGACACATTGTACGGTGACAGTTCTTTTTAAGTTACACATTTTGTACTATTTAAAAATGACTTTATCTCACAAACGAGAGGGTAACACCGAGTGACTCCCTCCAGACTACTTTTTAGAGGCTGTTATTGTTATAGAATTATGTCCACATATTTTTAAATCCTGTCTATCTGGGAAATTACTGGACTTCTGGCTTAACATTCATTTTACAGATCTAGAGGCTCACATTCCCCGGGTGGTCCTTGGCAGTCACGTCATTATTAAGAAGGGAGTTAGAATTCCTATGCTCTGACCTCACCATTGTACATCACAACCAGCCTCAAATATTAACAGCTGTGGGGATGGCTCAGTTTAGTTTAGAATGCAAGGTACCCTCTAATTACAGGAAAGTAAGACAGCAGCACAATATTGTTTAAAGGATGTGTCCATATAATACTTTTATTATTTAATTAAACATCATTTAGGTATGTAAGAATTTTATAATCTAGTGTTAATACAATTTCAGAAATCTTATTATTTTTGGTGTCCCATATGACTTTACCAGATTTGCTCCATTCTACAGTATAATAACTCGTATATATCAGTGATCCCATCTTTTCTAATTTATAGAAGAAATCCCACATTGACTTTTTTTTTCTTTAAATAGCAAATTAAGTACCTTCTAAGCATGCATCTGATATCTTAGCTCTCCTCATACAGATAATTATCTCCTTTCCTATTCCTCTGGATGGCAAAACAAGTATGGCTGCCACAGGGTCACAGCTCTCAGCATGTCATGTGATGGCAGAAGGCCGAGAAGAAGGGGGGAGATTTCACAGTGCACAGACAGACACAAAACGCATAATCTGGCTTCCAAACATAGACACCGTCTGCTGCACAGACATAGCTGTCATGTCATGTAAAGGCAGAGGGGGGGAGGGCGAGGGAAGATATCAGAGTGCACAGTACAGACAGATGTCAGATAGGCGCTCCAAAGTCTCTCTGGTCATCACATCATGTGCCATGTGACTGTAGTTGACATGAGAGTCCATTACTCTGCACAGAATTATGAATCATAAATGGCAGAAACAAAAATTGTAATGATCAACATTCCTCTTATAGCCTACCACAATGGTTTATGTTAAAAAAGACAACTCTTTTATTCATGGGATTGCCGCTTTAAATGTGCTAGCAGTCAACGCTTCACAAATTTCAGACTCCTGCGTCCGACAATGGCATAAGCAGCATGCAGTGAAGGTATGGTCTGCCTCCAGCAAGCCTGCTTATGACAGTGTTCTAATACACTTAGCACTGACCTTGCCATATATTTCAGGCACAATGCATGCTGGGAATCTGTACTTTTGGGAGACGCTTCAAGCGGTTTCATCATGCTTGTTCTTAGTGATGTCATAGCTCACTTTGTCTCACCTCCTGAGTTATAGTTCAAAATTAGCACTGTGCCAGAAATTGTTGCAGCTGTAAGTGGACAATTATGTGATTCACAAAAGTAAAGTTATTTTGATAATGCTGTTTGGAGAAATTAGTGTAGATTAATACAGATTAACTTTTTATTGGATAGATATCTACTTTAATAGTGATTTCTCAATGGATACAACCCTTGGAAGTCATCACTAATCATCTAGTTGGCTTCCCCCTCAGAAATAGTGGAAGGAACCAGCTTTGTTTTTTAAATATTATGTAAATCTGTCTCATCCCTCTCACATTTGCATGTAGTGCCACTGGCAGTTGAATGAGCAGGGCCTTCCATACCCTTAGTTTGCATTTATTTTGTCTACCTTGTATGTCTCTGTTTTATGTATGTACTGTTTTTTCTATTGTACGGCACTGGGGAGCACTGTGGTGTCTTACACATCTGCAATAATGATAATAATGGATGAAATGAATGTCATGATCTATATCATCAGCTTCATCAGTTATTTATATAGCACCTGAAAATTCCAATTGGGAACATACACAGTAATAAAACAATTAAAGAAAATGGAAGTTGCTCAAATCAATTTATAGGCTATATCAGGTGCATGAAAGGGTGGGGTTATCCGAAAAGGAACAAACACAGACAAATCCCCCCAGCACACTGCTATAGCCAGCAACAGATCTGCTATTTCTACTGTAGATAAAAATGCAAAAGTCTTAGTTTGCACACATTTGCAAATGTATGTTGAAGCCACCCACCACTCCACGGTGCTTTTGCTAATAGGGTGGTCCTACTCTAAACAATGAGAGTCCCATATATTTGGGCCATACATATGTGTTTTTAAATTGAGAGCTAACTTACCAAAGAGGTACCCCAGAAGCCTCCAAATAGCAATCCAATGTCAGCACTCCCCCTCAGCTACTGACATCAGTAATAAAACAATACTGGGTAATACAGACAGACATATCATATGTCGTTTTGGATGTCCTAATGAAAACTGACAAGTTTAAGCAAATAGTTATTAGTCTGTATAAGCATCAGTACTATAGAATGTACTTGTAAAGTGGACTGCTCACCTAAAATGTGATCATTAACCTAGTTCTTTGTTGATAGCTGAAAAAAATAGGCCGTGTATGTAAGTGGTTTTGCTATTTTGTTCAACCAAGGACACCAGATAAGAAATGTATCATTATTAATGAAATCTTGCTTTTATTGCCAGTCATAATCTTGCACATGTGCAAGATTATAACTGGATTAGAGTCCTTTTGCTTTGTTTCATCATCTAATAAAGTAAACTAAATACACAGCCAAGGTTGTGTCAACCAAACACTTCTCACAGGTTCCATGAACCTCTGGGACCAAGTGTTCACTCAGTTTTAGAATAAAATACAAAGAGATCCGTTGTGTCTCTGTGTTTCTCCAGCTTTATAATATCACAAAATTATTAACTTAAATAGGAAGGCTGATTAAGATCTTAGCATTACAGCATATGTACGTAAAAACAAGTAAAACATTTCCGGGGAATAGCTGGATTGCTAAATAGGTTAATAAAGTTGATAATTATTAGTGCAACAATTTTTAAAGATCTTTTAACAGCACAAGATCATGATAGTCCGTAGAAAATCCACAAATAATGAACAGTTCATACAGTGCAGTGTTGGTGCCCCAGTCAAGAAGCCGACTGTAGGCTCCATGTCAGAGTTTGAAGAGTTACAACAAAGGGCCTGATTCAGTTGCTAACACGCAATATTGATTGTAATTTAGAAGTCATCTGGCATTTCTTTTTGTAAACTGAAGTCAATTCTGCTCCCGAAGTCAATAGAGACCTTGCCTCCTGGCACTGTCAATAAGAGTTGTTTTCTTTTAGCCATCACCAGACAGTAGAAATATTTAGTTTAATACTTTGACAGTGGCTTTGCCCCTACACACAACTACATTTAAAGTGGTCTTACAGCTACACGCAACTACAGAGTAAACATTTAAATCTAAAGGGAAGTTAACCCTTTACAATGCAGCGCCGCTTGAAATTTAATCGCGGAAGAGGCTGAACACGCGGGTGTTGAAGAACCTGCAGATTGATACATTTACCCCCTGGAGTGTTACAGGTTAGCCAACACTGATCTAGGTAGTTATAAATATTCATGAGTATTTCTGTAAATGAGAAGATGCCATGAAGTGGCTGGATCAAGCTTCTGAGAAGCTTTCTGAGACATCTGCCATTTTTCCATACAAACTTCTGATTGGCTCTGACATACCGTATATACTCATGTATAAGCAGAGTTTTTCAGCACATTTTTTTATGCTGAAAAAGCCCCCCCTTGGCTTATACTCGAGTCAATAAGTTTTCCCAGTTTTTTGTGGTAAAATTAGGTGCCTCGCCTTATATTCGGGTCGGTTTATACTCGAGTATATACGGTATTTACTGATTTTTAAGGCTTGTCCCAGGATAGGTTCCTATCATTACTCTCCAACCGCACAGTACAATTTCTTCTTAATCTGCATACAGAGTGCAAATCTCATTAGATTCTTAATATTCATTGAGTATTTGAAATAAAAAAAAATACAGTTTAGTCAAATTGAGTAAACAGGATACCCAGAGTTTTGTAGTGGATTATAGACCACATAGACAGAGACAAGTATGACAGGGATAAGTACAGCAACAAGTACCTGGAATTGATTTTATAATGCTGACAGTTAGGTGGTTTAATTATTGCCTGAGGCATAATTTATAGCAGTTTTCTCATAAATGGCATGCGTGGTAAGAAGTGTAAATTGTGATTAGTCTTTTACCCAGTCGGTGCCATTAATGTTGTATATTTTCAAAACTTCATGAGGTGGACAGTTTAATTTAGTTTTCAGTAAGGGATAATAACTTGCTGTACATATAGTAACAGAAATATAGCCTATTTATATAGATTATTGTTTATGTCATATAGATTGGATTCATGTCTCATTATTTTTTAAAAGACTAAAATATGTGGGCAGCACGGTGGCTAAGTGGTTAGCACTTCTGCCTCACAGCGCTGGGGTCATGAGTTTGATTTTTGACCATGGCCTTATCTTATATTAAATGGTGAATGTGAATTATTATACAGCTGTAGAATGAAACATAGTGAATAGACTATAATAGATCAGTGCTATCCAGAGACCAAATTATCATGAAAACTGATATAACTATTGCTAGCATTCAATGTGATTTCAATGGATGAATTGAAACAACAGACTTTTTATATTTTGGATTAAATAGCACTGTCTTCTATTATAAATCTGCTTTTTTGTAGCATGAGAGCAAAATGGAAATTTTTTTCTGAGCTGTCAGCTTTCTGATAACCCTAATGTTGAAAGAATGGACTATCATCATAATCTTATTTTTTTTTTTAACTAATTCCATAATATTTCTGTTTTAATAAAATATTCAGTCACATTTTAATCAAAAATAGCTAAAAATATATACATTTATATGGAAATACATTTTTATTTCAAAAGAATATATGCTAGTATTGCATTTGACAAGTATAAATATTGAATGCTAGCACTATGAACTGTCTATTGTGATTGGTGTGTAATTTTAAATTGTATATATCCTTTTTGTAAAATAACATATTTGTCATCCAGTATTTGTGTATCCGCTCTGAGGACAGTGGCAGGTGGGGAGATTGACTGGGGCGGTACACCTGTCAAACCGTAACGCAGGTGTCCTAAGGTGAGCTCAGGGAGGGCAGAAACCCCCCGTGGAGCAGAAGGGCATCTTGAGCGGGAATCTTCTCCCCATTGGAGAAGCACAGCATGGAAGTATACACTGCATTGAGTTCAAAGATCTTGCTTTATTTACGAGCTATGCACTCCCCAAGCACAGATAGCCGGTAATCATCAACTAACTCCAGATGCTCCGTTCAAGAAAACCATTTTCAAAATGAACTGAGCTGATGTAAGCTGTATGATCAAAACAAAAATATGACTGTTATCCCTGCATAGCAGGGATTGGCTGGTTGTTAGAACGTGTATATATCTAGAAAAGGTTACTTAGAAGCGCACTGAATTTTAACAGGAAAATAAAAACTGTAAGAGATTGGGCAATGTTAATTGTTGTGCTGGACTTTAATACTCAGTACATATTGTGATAACTAGAGCTGATGTACGATTGTAGTAAAACGTGTCAATTGTCTTGATATTTTCAGATGCCAACTATACCGCACTTGGCTTGCCAATATCGCACTCAGCTTGCCAATACTGCAGTTGGCTTGAAACACAAGAGTTAAATTTGCAGAGCTCTCAAGGTCTGGCATAGGCCCAGATATGGTCACAGCTGCAATATATTAGAGCATTTGTGGCTGGAACCCAAACATACAGTTTCTTTAATAAGAAATTGGATTGGTTAGAATTCCCAAAACCTATGAGTCTCAGAAATTTAATCAAAGCTTTAATCAAAGCCGAAAGTACTGTCTAGTAATTACTTATTCAAATAAGACAAGTTTTGATCTAGATTTACCCTTGAAAACAATATTTTGTTGTAGCTAATAGGTAAATGGATCTAAATAATGATCGTTCTAGATATCATATGCTTCTACAGTCTTCAGAATCCTGGGGATGGGAGTTGTGGTGGGGTGCACCAAGTCGGATTTCATTGTAAGTGATGCATTCTGATTCATTGCACCCATGAGTCAATAGTCTGCTCCTTTCTCCCACATATGTATCACTTGCTTAATCTTAGAAAAAGTGTTAGAAAGCAATAAAATGATTGGTTTACTTCAAGATTGTTCTCAGTGGAATGGCAAATCTTGGAAGTGTGAATGTTTTTATTGAGTAATAAACTAAAGTAAATGTCAGGCCCAAGTTGTATCTATGGTGAATTTTTAATCTCTCTATCGACAACTTCCTTAACAGGGAATAATGTTTCATCCTGTTTAAATTAATTAAATGTTAGGGTTCATCCACATGAGCAGGTTCTCAAGCTGTATTCTAAACGGAACTCAACTTGGGAAAACCATTGGGAGATAGCGCTCCATACCTATCTGGTGCCTGTGCTTCACACAATGTTAGGTAACCCTATATCACTGCTGTCCATGTGAAACCAACCAACTCTATGCTGCGCTATTTCCACTGCGGTTTAAAGCGGAATGCTACTCAAGAAATTGCTTGTGCAGGCAAACCCTTACAGTTAATGGATATTTTATTATGACATAAATAATGTGTCTGTCCAAAATGTTGGTTGTTAGATTTTTATTTTTAAAGAATCACTTAAAAAAAATGTTAAAAGTTTTGCAGCCGGCTACCACGACAACTGGGATGGATGAGGCACCAATAGGCTACTGACGTAGCAGTTATGGATGGTGAAACAGGAAGGATGCAGTGCCCAAGTTCAACTAGTGATGGTTACTGAACAGTATAGTGAGCCAAAAAGTAATTGTGAATGCTGCAATTCCAATGTTTGCCCAGAACTGATGTGGCAGTATAGAGCAGCACAAACAAGTGCTGATATAACCTGAGAAAGGAAAAGCAAAAAGGAAAGAGTAGGGCCAGTAATGTCCAGGCACAGCAGGAGATAGTACCAGCCAGATGACATGACAATGGAATACCAGCCAGGGAGATAGATAACTGGCAGTGTGTAGACTCTGTTCAGAATCCAGAGAACCAAATAAACAGCAGGCTTTACTCCAAATAGCCTAATGCATGAGGATAATTTGTTTACAGTCCAGTCTTCACGGAAAGCTTCAGCCAGATAAGCTGTTAGGAGCTCCTGCTGCAGTGCACAACATCCTACACGGGGAATGTTCTCACTAGTAACGCCCCTCTAGTGCTGTGAGCATAAGTACTCCTTTGGTATTGCAAACTGGTGGTGGGCGTTGCCTTGGTTTTTCACTCACACCCTTTGGGTGGTTCCAAGCTATTCTGTCTTGTGATTGGATGAATGCTCACTGTGCCCGGCTTGATTTTGTTTACATATGTCGTTTTTACAATCCAAGTAAATCTCAACTTACTTCCAATTAGGTTGTGGCTCTCAGATTACCCTTTATATAGTTTTTCAAGCAGATTTATTAAGAATTTAATATATTAATCTATTAGTTTGTTAGTTTGCTAATTTATTCTGTGGTGAGTCTTAATCTATATTAATACTGTAATGTTTGCTTGTATTAAGAACATGCTTTCTTGTATTAGCAATATTAATTATTTTGGACGGTTTTCGGTGTTATACACCTTGTTTATACCTGACCAACCTTATGCCCTTTTGTTATATTTGCTTTGGAATATTTTCCTTTTTATTGTCTCCTTTTTGCATGGATGGATTTACTTTTGGCTGGCGACCATTGTTATCATTAATTTGAATTTTGCTGAGTGATACATTGTTTTTATTTAGTCAATTTGAATACACTATTGTGACTGGATCACTTACAAGTAACTTATGGTATAAATGTATTTAAAGTAAATAGCGCAGGGCACTTATTTTTATAATTGCACATGCACTTATTTTTGATATTGTGTATATTTTGATATAGGAAATCTTTATTTCTGAGACCAGGGGACTAAATTTGTGTTTTCTGTTTAACCTTGCTAAAGGAAATGCTTATTTCTGATGTAAATATCTGATACAATGAGCCTTTGTTTAGAAAGCCTTTTGTATATCTTGGTGTAAGGAAATGCCTTGTTTGGGTTTTATACCTTTCTTTGGAAATGTGTATTCTGCAACTGTTGGAAGAAAGCACCATGTTAATTAGACCTTTTGATGTGAGTGTACAATACTCCTTAAGAAAAGGGAAGGTGTAATTAGAGTTGCTGCATCTAAAAACAAGATTCATGACATTACAGTATTTCTAGAATTTCACAGATAAGTGTCAATATTGTTAGCTTTGTAATACATGTAAATCCATGTTTAGGTAAACACATTGCATCTTGATTCTAAAAATAGCCTGTGTCCAAATCTGTATAGAAAGCACTGTCTTGTCCACTGAAATGTATCATTCTGATGTTCCATCTGACCTGACCACTGATACCTTTAATCAGTGGAACATTCTTTGTCAGGGCACCTGAGCGAAATAAATCATCACTCTTTGTTTCAAGACCCTGCTTGACAACTTCTTCAATATTGCTGTAATCCTGTGATCTACAGATTAGACCCTAAATCTAATCCACTCTTCGACTGTTTCTGAGGTTTGGACCCAGCTATCCAGTACCACCGCTCTCTGCCACTACCCAGCAGCTTTGGCCAGTGTGATAGGCCAGGGGGATCCATCCACAGCACCCTGATCTATAGTAAGAGGTCAGGGCCCAAGTGTACCAGCACGGAAGTACACTAGCAGTGACAGTTACCCAGGAGGAACGTGGTTCTGGGCGCCATAAAGGAGCCCAGTGGTGGCAGCGGGCTCCTCCTAATGCGGCAGAAGGGGCGTATTCAGAATAACGACATGGGACGGAGGCAAAGTAAGCCTAGCCTGTTCCCAGCAACAGAAGAAAGTGGCATAGGCGGTCCATCCTGTCACAACTATATACAGATTATATTATATATAATTGTTTTTTCTATAGGTATGATTTTTTAAACTTTAAACATATTGCCGTTTTAAATTTTGCCTGCAAAGTCGCTGTATATCGTTGATTTGAAGAAATTGGACTTAAAAGACGTGAATCGGGTGTACTCATGCCCGAATTCAACAAGGAGCGGATGTGAAGATACGTGCGTTGATGAATACAGGTGTTGGTCTGCTCTGCTCTACTAGACAGGACACTGCAGGATACGTTCAATACATATGAGGAATATAAACTGACAAAAGAATGCACAGAAAATTTAAAAAACTGTTTAATTAATGTTCCATGGGGTCATTAATGACAAAATATAAAAAAAAAATATTTTTCTATGAAGTACATTTATCATGTTGCACTTAATGTCTACTGTACTTAAAATACATTTTACTGTTGCTCCTGACTGCAAACTCATGTCCTAGCATACATACACAGCCGTCATCACTAGTAGTTGTCAGTTAGACTAGACCTATAGCTGGAGCAAGAGATACAGCTAAAATACAAGAATATTTGAGATGTCCAGAGCTTGAGTCGGACGCTGCTGCGTGCGCTGGAGATTGGCACGCCCTTACTGTACATTGACTACAGGCATACGCCCCTTCCCCGCCCCATTCCCTCCCCTAAATCGTAGGCTGTAGTATGTGTCCTTTGCACTCACAGGTGAGCTGGACTATGCTGCATTCTGTGGCCTATGGTCCAGTTTTGGGCATTATACACACAAAATGACCGTTTATGTCGCTTAATGAATCAGGCCCGGAGAGTGCTGTTCAATACATGTATTTGTTTTTGTTACCATTTGGAGGAGTTTATTGAGCACCCCACTAATTGGAAGCTGTGAGCAACTGTTTTTAATGTGTGCATTTGTGTTAAATGTAATGTTAATTTCAGAAGCAAATATATGGGACCCCCCCTCTAGAAATACTGCCCCTGGAACACTATAACCACCAAGGTCTGAGTGACATAGCTGACACCACTGTAAGAGCTGCCCCCAGGTGACTGCCATTACTAGAAGAACACAGACTATTCTGCACAACCGTACCACAAGAAGACACAAGAGCATTGCTTGGGAGAGCAGTTACCTGCTCTTCCTAATAGTTAGTCTCTGCTTTGCACTGATCATTTTCCAGAGTTAGTGACGTAAACTAGACAACGCCAAGGGCTAGATTTACTAAGCTGCGGGTTTGAAAAAGTGGGAATGTTGCCTATAGCAACTAATCAGATTCTAGCTATCATTTTGTAGAAGGTACTAAATAAATGAAAGCTAGAATCTGATTGGTTGCTATAGGCAACATCCCCACTTTTTCAAACCCGCAGCTTAGTAAATCTAGCCCCAAGTCTGTTGTAAGAAATTTTCCACTTTGTTTAACTGGCTAGTTAGATGGCTCATATCATAAAGAATATAGTTGTTTTGATCATTCTGCATATTGTGTAGAAGATGCTAGTTGACAGATATATTTATCCTTCTTTAATTTCCATATTATTTTCTTATCATACTTCTTGTTTCCTTACAGGTCACACATAGGTAAATTATGTTTACATTCTGAACTATCAGTTTGGTTGTCTGCTGATGTAGTTTTATATCGTATAATAATATAATACATTATTTTTAAAAGTGCTTTACATTTCACATTAGTTAAAGTGTAACCAAGGAAGCCATGCATAAAGGCATACAAACATCAGCAAAAGACTGGGGGCAAAATTGTTACGGGGAGAGGTAAAAACGGAAAAGAATAGTTGTTCTCCAAAGTTAAAAGAAAACATGTATGAAACATGTTGTAACATTTTAATCTTGACATAGTCCCATGGTACAGTCTGAAGACAGTAAGTCACCCTTGGGCGGGCGCATGAGGATAGGAGGGTAAGCAAGGATGGCAGCAGATGCTGGCATGACATTTCCCTTCCCCTTCGCATCTTCACCCTCAGCAGTGCTCATTTACGCCTCCATTAAATAGTCAAGTGGAAATATGGTATTATGCTTTACAGTGCTAATTCTGCTTTGATCATATGTTTTATGTGCTTATTGTGGATTGATCCTTATGCTGGAACTTTGTATTGTTTTAGGTTTTTTTTCCTTTTTGTATTGTTTTGAAATATAAATAAAAATATTTGATTAAAAAAATAGCCAAGTGGAGCTGACTTTTGAAAACACAGGAACATAGACATTGGTAGTGGGAGTGGGTGAAGAAGCCTGATTTAAAATTAAGACTGAGTTAACATTTTAGGCTGGCGAGAAGGCAAGGGGGAACTATGAGCCTAGGGTGGGCTGAGCCATCAGACCCCGATGGAAGCTCTTCCATAGAACTGTATTGTGGAACTATGGATAGCATTCAGTGGGGTCCGGTGAATTATTTCAGACTGTGGTTTTATTAGGAGGAGGCTGACCAAAAGTGGACTGTATAAAAAATACTGCATGTTATATAGTAACACTTGAATAAGATTTGGATATATAACATATTCTTCTTTTTAGTAACATTTATTTATATAGGGCCAGCACACTCTGCAATGATTTACAGATTGGAACAAAGACAGTAATAAAACAAGACAGGTTATTAACAAACGGATAGAGAGGTCAGAGGGCCTTGATTGCAAGTTTACAATCTATAGGAAACTAAGAGTTTGATACTCGAGGTTACATGGCACACAGTGCATATTGGTCCCGAGAGATTACAATGCCGAAAATGCCCATTGAGGCTATGTGATCCAGTCACACAACAGTGTTGGTTTGGGTCAGAAGGTTATTTGTGTATAAAAAGAGAATAAATGGATGTTTGAGTGAGTTGTGTATTAAAAAATATGGATATCTGTGGTAAAGAGAATCAAAATGTAACTGCTTTAATTTTATACATATCAAACTATTTGTTTCCCTGTTTTATGTTTGACTTGATAAATAGCTTCTCATAGAGGGTGATGTTTATTTAGCTCAATGTTTAATCATTTTATTGATAAATGGTCCACCTGTACCCAGGCATGTCAGCCCGTGCATTGTACGGCGGCAGCAGATATCAATATCCTGTTAATGTTTTTTTATTTTTATTCAAGATAACATTGTTAAGACTTTATTTTAAAATTGGTTATAAAAGCAGCTTTTTTTAATAAATCTTGTATTGTCATCTTGTGTTTATTCTTTGGAAATAACTCAGCAGCAACAGGGTCATATCAACAGATAAACTTTTAGTTTAGCCACTTATTAAGAAAAATAAGTTTTGTATAAATGTACAGTTGTCGTGTGTGTGAGCTGAGCTGATTTCTGGAGATTGCATTGTTCTGTATACACAGTCTAGAACTGATAACATATATATTAAACTTACTTAAACCAAAGTTTGGGAAATATAAACCATGGGTGGCCAAATTAGCCGATCTGCCTATTCAGATCGAGATCTCATGGGTGCCCAGTGGCGGATCCAGGGGGGGGGTGATTGTGTTTAAAACACAATCACAGCAGCCAGGCAGCACATTGTCACTGCTGAGCGGACCTGCACATATTGTGCAGCCGCCGGCAGCCTTGAAGTCAAAAAGGGGGCGGGGCCTAAATCACCCGGGGTAGGATACTTTTCTAGATCCGCCCCTGTGGGTGCCTGTTATTGACTGGTGGTATTTCCAAGAATTCATGCTAGTTTTGGGGCCATACAAATTATATTTGCCCATTATCACCTTTGGTTCTGCTCCTTGCTCGGACCAAGTTTATTTGAAGTATCCAATTAAACCAATAAAATCGATCCAGGTATATTGATAAAATGGTAGACTTTCTTTTATGTCATTCTTGAAAAACCTTTTCTAATAACATAAGTAATAAAAATAAAATATACAAAACTAGAGAATATATAAACAAGCAATGCATACATGGAAGAGTGTAGTGATAGGAGAAAGGCAAATTTGGCTTAATATATTGTGATTTCCTCCAATGCATACTGGCATATTTCAAAGGCAAAATCAACACCATCAAGTCAAGAAATATCCCCAGACCCTTAGCAGTGCACAGGGTAGATGGAAACATAGCCATGGGCTCCCTACTGCTCAGGCCCCTCCTTCTTTACTGTCCAGCGGTACTTGAATCCTGGAGACAGGTCACATAATTAATCTGAATGCAGTAGCTACAGCTCACAGAGCTGGAGGACTCAAATCAGTTCAGCCCAGTTTGACAGAGTAGAACAGAAGTCTTTTAAAATTTACTGGAATCAGCACTCTCTGACTAAAAACTATAATATAGAGCACATTTTTTTTATGAATCGCTGGTAGTGTTACACAAAAATCAATTTAGTAATAATAATTTTAAAATGACTATACCCAAGCAATAGAGACTCCTATCAATCATAAATTCATGTCATTTTAAAATAGGTCTGTCAAATCCATAATGACTCGTCAATCATATAAGCAGTCATAAGCTACATCAATGATCTCTATAAAGTCCATGGTCAATAATTCAATGTTACAAAGCACTAAAAGTCAAATGTGCAAAAGTTCTGATTAACGAACCCGATCAATGAGCATATGAAATTGTGTCAGATAACAAATGGCTGTGATGAAGTACCTTTAGCAGAGGAATTCTGCAGCTGCTGAAATCCGAAGCTTGTTAAAGACTCTTTTTCCAAAAATCCGATAATCTGCTCAGATATGTCGCTCCCACTATGTGATACTAGTGTGGTGGGATATAAGATGGGAGATTTCTATAGGGAAGTTGAGACTAGGTGTAAATAAAGCAATGATGTTTGTTTTCCCAAAATTTCTAATGAACCGATTCCAGAATCAAACATTCCACCTATTCAACCCAGATTTATATAACAGGCTAGTTGTATTTTACCAAAACTGTATACAAACCTTACACTTATTCCATTATTTAATCTACATTGTATTAATGTCATATCCATTTTTCTGTAAGATTCATGCACAATTGTCTTTGGTTTATGGGCAATTGCTTATGGGCTTTAGGTCATGGGCAGGGCCGGATTAACCATAGGGCTAACTGGGCTAAAGCCCAGGGGCCTCGGGCATCCAGGGGGCCCTTGAAACTGCTCAGCAGCAGTATTGATCGGTCGGGGGCGCCCCCGGCAGATCAGTGCTGCTGAGCAGTTTCACTGCGGTCCTTCCTCTGCGCGCTGTAGTCTCCTTACTTAGAAGATCTCGTGAGTCTTACTCTCACGAGATCTCCTCAGTAAAGAGCGTACAGCGCGCCGGAGAAGGAGATAAGTGCCAGGGGGTGGGGGGGGGGGGGGGGGGCGGCTCGGATCACAGGGGGGGCCCTCACGGGGGAATGGAGGCCCCCTTAGCCCAGGGGCCTCCATTCCCTTAATCCGGCCCTGGTCATGGGTCACAACTTCTAGGACAATTGCTTGGCAATTGACAGCAGATTTTTGCCCTCTTTTCCAACCTGTGCCCCCAGTCTCTTCCTTGTTCCTGCCTGGTTTCCTTAGTATGCTCTTTAATCCTTTACTAACCCCGGATATTCTGCCAAATTCTAACTGGCCTGCTAGTAACTGTTTCAATTTGCAATGACTAATTGCACCCATTAACAATTAACACCCTAATTTATAAACAGCTGCACTGCAGTTATCTTGCGGGGAGTTATCTGTGTATGCTTAGTGTCATGTATATAATATTCTAAATGATTTTATTGGTCTACTCAATAAACTTATTACTCACTATGAGTTTGTATAAAATTGGTCTTGATTCATTGGGAAGATAACAACTATTTTGCTACAACACATGATAAACATCTGAAATTTATGTAAAGACAAAACTTATTTGAAACTGTAACATTCTAAAGTTTCATAGTTTAAGGTTTCTGAGAACACAGAAAATTGAAAGCCCGGCCTTTGGCATTCAGTTCCACTAAATAAACAAATAGTAAGAAATTGTAAAAACATAAATGAAAATATTTATAACAAAACTAAAATAAATATTTAAAAAATATGCACCATTGGAAAAAAATATATTCTAAGAATAAAGCATTTTCTCTATTTTCTCAAGTACCACATATCAGGATGGCATTTTTTTCTATTAATGCCATCCTGATATGCGGTACTTGTTGCAACCCAATCCTTGTTAAATAGACTTCTCTATGATTTGCATGGGGAAGCTGTTGCCTGTGAGACCCAGCAAATGTTATTGCCAGTGGGGGTTAACGCCAGTGATGTGCAGTGACCCCATGATGTATAGGACAAAGACCTGGAAGTATTTCCTGAATATCATATTTGTCCAATTGTGTTTTCTAGCATCAGGTGTTGTATTGATAGTTGTACATCTGTAATGTCATGCTCACCCAGAACAGAGCTCAACCTTGTTTTCTCAGTCTGCCTTTATCTCTCCGAAGCTTTCTGTTGGCTTGTTTTGTTTGTTCAGTGCAAAGGTTAAATGGTTGTCTTTGGAAGCAGTGATATTTTCTTGTGTTATTGATCTAACTCCCCATGAGACCTTATCAGAAGCTGAATGTCAATTGGTTTTATTAGTGCTACAAGAGCCGCTCCTCTCTTTTACCTGGAACAAACATTGCTTTTCATAAGAGAATAGCATTGTAAATGAACTTTCTGGGACCTGAAGATGACAATATGGAATAATGCTCAGCTATTAGATTGAATTAATTTAGTTTTGGAAGGGGTAGGATATAACCTATATTTAATGTCTATTCATATTTCTGCAGCAGTAATACCACTTGCTGCACAATGTGTCTTAATCCATCTCTCTTAAGTTCTATTTGTGATAAGTAAATAGAGGAGATCCCTGAGCTTTATGAAGAAACACAGGAACAGTGCATACAAGGACTATCAATTATACCACTTTCATACTGCCGCCCCGGCAACATCCCGGGTTTTTCAAGCCGGGTTTTTGTCGGGGCTCGGAGCGTCCCAGCTCAGAAACACCATTCATACTGCACCTCGGACCCGGGAATTTCCCGGGTTGACCCCATTCATACTGCACAAGTCTGTGCCCTGGCAATTTGTGGGAGTCATCACCAGAGCAGTTTTCATTGGCTGAAAAATTTGACCTCACTTGTTTGAATGTACCACACAAATGTAAAAGTAAAAAAAAAATGTTTATTTCACATATTGTATTTTGTTTTGTACATATTTCCTCATATGTCTCTTCACAGAAATATAAAATGACACAATACAAAAGTGCTTACTTGCATGTAGAAAAATAAATAAATATATATACACAAGTAGTAAACAGAAGACACAAATGTGCCCAAACAGTAAGTGCAAATTTGCTTTTCACGTAATATGTGAAGCTAACGGCGTGTTTCCAGATCACACGTAACATACATGATAACAATTAACTGTTAAACATTTGTCCATAAAACATGATTATTACAATTGCCGATATTGTGGCATTTCTGGTTGTGGAGTGGTTTGGTTACCAGGTGGGTATTCTATGTTGGGGTTACCCATAGGTTGAGCATGTTGTGTATTCTGTACCGGGTTTGGAGGGTTATTGTTGCCTAACATGGGTTGCCCCCGCTGGTACATAGGATAATGTCCGTCATAATAGTAAGGACTTGGAGGAGGTGCTTGCACCCGTGAGAGGAGTCTGTCCATGAATCCCATAATACACTCACAATTTTCGCGTAACACGCGTTCCTGCATGTTCATGATTTGCATGAGGAAAGAGTCCTGGAGATCCCGCTCATTGTCCATGAAACGCTGCAGTTGTATATTCTCGTGTTCCCTCATGTTGCTCTCCATCTCCCGCAGTTGATCCATCATGACAGTTGTCATTGTTTTAGTTGCTTGCTCCATTTTGTTGGGCCTTTTGCGTTTTTTAGGAACGTTGTAAACTGTGCGTAGAAAAAAACACAGTAAAACATACATTAGAATATATAATGTGGCAGAACAAAAAAGCAGTGTTGTAAGCTGATATGTGCTTGAGGCCTCCTCCCTCTTGCCCAGTAGTTTTGCACTGCAACATATGCGTAGAGATGTTTTAATACTTTGGAGTGTATTATATTTGTCTTTTGGGCTTTTTGTTGATATAGTTCTCTTTTTTAAGTTATGTAGATATATTGGTATTTGGTTTGCATTTATGTTGATATACTTCTCTTTTTTTGCCAGTTATGTTCAAACATTTTTTTTTTTTTTAAAGTTATGTAGATATATTTATTGGTATTTGGCTTGCATTTCTGTTGATATAGTTCTCTGTTTTTGGCAGTTATGTTTATACAGTTATTTTTTTTTTTGCCAATTATGTAGATATATTGGTATGTATATATAGTTGGTTATTATGTGATATTATTAAAGATACTTACTGTTGGAGCGTAAACTGGGACCTGGCGTAGACTTTGACACCGGCACTGGTTCTGGTTGCATTTCTTGCGAAGTTTCTGCAACGACTTGCGCAGCAGGGAATGGCTGTGAATCGTTCAGTTCGTCCCAAGAAATGTTGGTGTCATCTGTTGTGTCTTCTATAGAATCTTCTATTATTACCGTTGCGGCCTCGCTTGTCTGTGTGCTCTCTGGTGGTGTTGGTATAGCCGCATCCACATTGCTAGAAAATGACAGTGCAATTGGATTTGTCAGAGGAGAATGTCCAAAGACCATATTGCACTGGTCATAAAAGGGCCAGTCCATTCTTGCAGCGCCACTTTTGCGTCTGTTGTGGTCATGGACTTTAGTGTACTGCTTCCTCAGGGACTTCAATTTGTTCAGGACTTGTTGCTGTGTCCTCTTTATGCCACGTTGTGTGAGTATTTTGGCGATGTTGTAGTACACTGTGGCATCTTTCACAGTTCCAGTCACTTGCCTTCGAATTTCTTCCTCCCCTCTGACATTCAGCAGCTCACGCACCTCTTCCTCCATCCAGTGTGTCATAATTGCTGTTAATACACACTTTTTCCAGTGAAATAAAAGCAATTTTCTCCAACACACTCCGATTCTGCTTCAGCTTGCACTCCACTCTCCACCATTTCTCCTAAACTCCTTCTTGAATCTTCCACGGGCACCCACCGATGACATCATCCTCCAGAGACAGGCAGACAGCCAATCAGCTTGTTTTCTGTGCAACCCGGGTTGAAAAACCCGGGTTGCACCATTCATAGTGCAGGCAACCCGGGTCCGACCCGGGAATTACCCCTCGATAAATCCCGGGTTTTTAGACCCGGGATTTTTTACTTGTACCATTCATACTGCACCAAGACCCGGGTCGTTTGAGCTCACCCCGGCAAAAACCCGGGATTTTGGTGCAGTATGAATGGGGTATTAGAGATAGAAGTCAATCCAGCAAGAGGGTGCAATTTTGCACCTTGGCAAAACCATGTTGCACTCCAGGGGGAGGGGTGAATTAAAAAATATGCAGCGTTTAGAGTTGGGTGTAGGGTGCATACTAGCTCAACTCTACAGGGTATATTTACTAAACTGCGGGTTTGGAAAATTAAGATATTGTCTATAGCAATCAGATTCTAGCTGTCATTTTGCAGAATTTACTAAATAAGTGACAGCCAGAATCTGATTGGTTACTATAGGCAACATCTCCACTTTTTCAAACTCGCAGTTTAGTAATTCTAGCCCTAAATCTCAGTATAGAAACACAGCCAGTATTTTCTCTGCAAGCAAAACAAATTGTGTTTGCACACCTTGCATCGTAACATGATTTATCAGGTGCAAATTTGCACTCTTATGTGGACTCGTTCCTAACTGTAAATAAGGCCCAATATATTTATCAAAGCTGCTGACATTATTGCAAGAGGGAAAAACAGGACTTGTTCCGCTCTCCCCCCTCCCTGCTCCATCACTCGCTTTAGTAAAGCGTTGGTCTGCACTGTACCGCCATCTCCCGATAGAGATCAGTGATCCCTATGTAAACATGCTATGATCCCTATGGAAAGAATTATGTGCATATAACTCATATTAAAATAAAACCAAGAAAGCAATGTTTACACAAAGTAATGCTGGTTTCAGTTCCTGTCCTCCCCTGACGATATGCATCAGTCAATGGATTAAGTCATATTTTTTTTCACAGAATAGCCCACATTAATGTGTGGATAAGTATAAATAGTATAAAGACAGAAGTCTACTTCAGAAATCTACCAATGTCAGCTAAATGTGTAGCCTGAAGCTAACAAACAAAAGGGCTGAGCTCCCCCTTCTTGTAAGACCACATGCCGTTTTATATATGAATCTCACATGACATAAATAACACATTGGACCTCATTTAGAGTCGGACGCAAATTCCTTTTTAGGCGCATCCAACAAAAAAACACTATCACGTATGTGCAGAAAGCACCATATCCGCCTGCATCTTGGACGCAATTAACACTTGTGACAGCTTGCGGCTCACTACTAAGAGAAAGGGAGGAACGCGGAATTGTGAAGGCGTGACCATGTAAGTAAATCCTAGTCGCAGTGAGGCACAGACACAATACACGTCAAAACAGGGCTAAAGCTGTGCGGCAGGAATTAGGTGGCGCAAGCGTTAGCTAGCTGCAGGAACTGCTCGATAGGGTATTAAGAGTGGGACGCAACTGGGTTTGCTTGCCACTCGTAATACCCTACCAAGCTGCGGCACACTCCCACTCCTACACTTCTTAAACGGACTTTGCGTCCGACTCTAAATGAGGTCCAATATGGGTAGATAGATTGTTTGATAATCTTATCACCAGAGAGATAGGTCTGTGATTACAAGCTTTACAATTATTGATATAGCATATGATAATCAGTAAAGATTACTGTAGAATGCTATGCGATCACTGAGATAAATGGTCACACCATAACAACACATTCCATACACTGCTTTTTATATAAGACACTGGGATACTATAGCCTCTTATTTTATTATAAGGAATGGGTCAGAAATAACCAAGCCTCAGCTGCTTTTGAGTTTACAGTTGTCAGGTACAAATCTCTATAGCATTTTTATACCCAATGGAAACCCATTCATAACCAACAGTAACCTGAAAAATATACCAGGTGTAATAAAATGTAGGATCAAGGTACTGTAATCCTTAGTGTGTAGAGTAAGGGCAATAGACTCCTGGCTACAGACTATCTCCAGGGCTGTGTACACCTCACTGAGTAACAGGAAGGTGTGACCTAGGTCACTTTTCTTTATGTATCATGCAGTGCCGTTACTAGACATTTTAGTGTCCTGGGCGAGACAGGGCACTGGGAGTGACATTGACTAGTGGGCGTGGCCAACCTAATGTGGGGGTTCTGTTAAACATATTTGCAACTCAACTGCATAATATATATATATATATATATATATATATATATATATATATATATATATATATATATATATATATATATATTTTACACATATATACACACGGTGGTGGGATTCAAATTAACAATCGGTTCTCTGCCCTAATGACCATTTTAAGTATGCAAAATATATAGCGGAAGGTATTCTAATATTTCATGCACTTAATACTCCAATAAGAACAGTAAAAGTGTCTGTCTGTGTCTGTCTGTGTGTGTGTGTGTGTTAGGGAATTTAGACTGTAAGCTCCAATGGGGCAGGGACTGATGTGAGTGAGTTCTCTGTACAGCACTGTGGAATTAGTGGCGCTATATAAATAAATGGTAATAATAATAATAATATAATTTTTGCCCCTCAAAACATGCTGCCTACCTTTGCTGCCCCTTGCTCCGCTCCTTCACTTACCTTTTCTATCGGCTTCTTTCTTCTCTTTTCATCCCATCTTGTCGTCGACTTCTCTCTGCGCCGCTCCTCACTGACGTCACAGGCGATATTCAGTGCGGGCAGAGCGGGTGCCAGCACCGCAGAGAGGGGTTTGTTTTTTGTTTTTTTTCAAGGAAGATATATATATATATATATATATATATATATATATATATATATATATATATATATACAGAGAGAGAGAGAGATATCCAAGGAAAAGGAAAAGAAAGGGTCCTTTTACTTATTCACTTTTCACGCCGGTTATTTTGTAGCAGCGTTTTGTGTGTCCGTAAAAAGCAGCTGATATCTGGTGTTTATATCATTAAAATCTGGGATCTGCTCTTCGCTGGCACATCAGCAATTTCTAAATCCTGTAACTCTCATGAACGCTACTTTAATGTTTTAAGCCAGGTCCATTGAGATGAATGTAAATCCCTCTGACCTGTCTCACACAAGCAATAACGAGCTGTTGAAAGATGTATCAAATCAGTGTTTTCCTTACAAGAAAAAAACTCTTGAAATCTCCAAACGTTTTCAAACATTTGTAAGCAGCATTTAAAATGCAACCTTATGGACGCCAATTGAAGGCACTGTAGGTCTAAGTTAAAGAAACCTGTCAAACTTTGTTATTTTCTGAGATATAGCAAATAGTTAAAATGTATTGAACATTACAATTGTTCTGACCATTTAAATTTCACTGAAGATATATTGCTTTGTTTGCTAAAGTTATTATAGTTATGTACTACCAGCAGATGTAGCTTCATCTTTTGAGATGCAGTTATATTGATAAACTATAATACACACCTCGGACTAGATTTACTAAGCTGCGGGTTTGAAAAAGTGGGGATGTTGCGTATAGCATCCAATCAGATTCTACCTGTCATTCTGTAGAAAGTACTACATAAATGAAAGCTAGAATCTGATTGGTTGCTATAGGCAACATCCCCAATTTTTTAAACCCGCAGCTTAGTAAATCTAGCTCCCAGTGTTTGTACATTTAGTCATGGATATGGGAAGTCTCACAGGTATATCTAGAATGTCACTATGGATCAGGAGGGGGGGGGGAGAGAGGGAGAGAGAGTTTGCGTTCCAAATGCCGAACTTCCTGTCAGTGGAACCGTTCCGCTGCGGAAGTTAATGGCTGTAGATACAGAGCCAAGTAGCGGGCGGCTGCTGCACCCCCTTGGGCTTGCGTCCTAGGCGATGGCACCGCCCACACCTGCCTAGTTACGGCTCTGGTATCATGTAATGTGTTATGGATCACTGCTTTGTGTATATGTCACGTATGGCACTGCGGACCCTTTGTGGCGCCCTATAAATATAATATTTTATTAATAATGGCATAAGTGAACAAGTTTGGAATTCACAAGCAAAATCCATACATAGAAATATCCAAGTTAATCTGACCATGGGTTTTTCTGTTGCTGTTGTTTGCTTTTTGTTGTTGTTGTTTTTTTTTTTATTTGATTAGCATCCCGCACAATCTGTTAGTAGCTTATAAATAAATCATATTTTGGCAAGTCTTTAAAAATTTTTTTAATGTTTTTCTCCCAAATTCATGCGAGCTGTTTTCTTCTCTACATGATGTTGCAGACATATTTAAGGTAGAACTATGTCACAGTATCCAGTGTCTGACTATAAGGGGGAGACTCAGTTCAGCGTGATGTGCCGCGCAGTGCCACTCCATGGTGATGTTTCTAATTTTTCCTCGTACCCCATACAGATGCACAGAGAGCGAAGAGTACGTACAGTAGTAGGTGGCACATCACGGTGATGTTCAGCGGCACATTGTGCTGAATTGAATCTGCCCCTAGGCTACAATTACAATTTTCTCCTAAGCAGGGACATCAGTATAGGTGCAGTAGGTGAGGATAGGGCACTACATCCATCAAACCATGGCAGTTCATGTAATACATCTTAAAACAGAAATTCCACATTGAAGGTTTTTATTTCTTTAAATAGCAAGTTGAGTACCTCTTTAAGCATGCATCTGAGTCATTTTTCTTAGCTCTCATCCTACAAATCCTATCTCTGTGTAGGTCAGACTAGTATAGCTGCCAGTCACACAGACTCAGGGGTATATTTACTAAACTGCAGGTTTGAAAAAGTGGAGATGTTGCCAATACCAACCAATCAGATTCTAGTTCTCATTTATTTACAACATTCTACAAAATTACTTCTAGAATCAGATTGGTTGCTATAGGCAACATCTCCATTTTTTAAACCCGTAGTTTAGTAAATATACCCCTCAGACTCTCAGCATGTCATGTGATGAAGGAGGAGGGGGGGGATTTTACAGTGCACAGAGCAGACAGAGTTCAGAAGGTCATCATGTGCGTTGTGACTGTGGTTGCCATGATACAATGGAATCTGTTCAGAATTATAAATCAATAATACCAAGAAACAAACCAAGGAAAAGTTATAATTACAAAGTTTCTTCTTATAGCCTTCCAGTGATTTATGTAAAGAAAACACAAACTATTTTTTTCATGGGTTGCTGCCTTATCACATATTGGGAGAGATTCATTTAGCCGCCATGTTCCTCAGAATATGGCGGCTGCACATTTTTACCGTTACTACGGTAATTTCACTGCTGATTTCTTGTAAAAATCCTGCGGCTAATTGAATCCGCCCCATTGAGTCCTAAATGCAGCATACAAAACCAGATATCTGTCACTGCGCAGTTGATCTATATTGATGAGTATAAAAAACAGGGCCATTGTAAACGACAAATCATTCAGGGAACAAACTGCAAGACATAAATACTGATACTAAACAGAAAAGTACCCACTCATTCACTGGTTATTGAAGCCCAATGGGTGCAAGAGGAGTCTGAAAATAAAACCAGCACACCTGGGCACGGTAGCCAATAAATTAGACAACTGGTCCTTCATTACATAACCGCTTTTGGTATATATTGTATCTCATTTACTGAAGTGTTTTCTTTATTTCAGCAGCTACTGTCGTTTATTGCACGATACATTTCACTACCCAAATGCATTATAGATAGTAGAAAAACATTAAGGATGGAATTTTGTTTATTGCCCCCTTCCTTTTCTGTGCTGCTGTCCCTTTGGCCAACTGAAATACACATGTCGTTGTATAAAGGTCATTTGAGGCTACCTGGCATCCTGTGATGGTTCTGCACATAGTGTCAGCTGCTTTCATCTTCTATTTTTAATGCAAATTGTTATTTTCAATAGTAAGTCTATATATAATATATCAGTAGCGTGGGGAGAGATAAGAAAAGTGAGGGAGATGGTTGCAGATGGCATCCAAGACCAGGCTTGGGATAATTTGATAACAAAATATCACATTAAAGCAAAACCAGTTACATTAACCTATTAAGATACAGATACACTCCACGCTATACAAAGTTGTAAGGGTAGGCCCACAGACGTTTTCACTGTGGTTAGTTTTTATAGGTCAACAATTGAACTTTTCATAACTGAAACATAGAAGTAGTGAAGTGAGGCATAATAGGAAAGTACACTCATAAGCAGACTGAAAGCTCTATGGAGTTTTCATAAAGCTCTGTTGGTGATTTTTTTTTTCCTGAAATGCTCTCTGAAGACAGGCTATTTAGGAAACAATAAACATTTGTGTCATTTTCATGATGTAAATCTTACTGTTCCATCTCTCACTTTCCAACAGGCCCCTGTGTTAACAGGTTGTTAGTGCACAATGTCGCTGAGGCCATCAAGAAAACTAGATTCTTCTACACTAGAGAAGATTGCCGCAGACATGAGTAATCTGATAGAAAACCTCGACACCAGTGAGCTTCACTTTGATGGGGAAGAAGTGGATGCTGATGTTATAAGTGATTCCAAAGTGAGCGGTGAGTGTGCATAAACTTAAATATAACATGGTGGCTTAGTGGTTAGCACTTCTGCCTCACAGCACCGGGGTCATGAGTTCGATTCCCGACCATGGCCTTATCTGTGTGGAGTTTGTATGTTCTCCCTGTGTTTGCGTGGGTTTCCTCCGGGTGCTCTGGTTTCCTCCAAAACGCTGGTTTATTTAACCTTATTTTTCTATGTACATTTCCTTTAAACTGCCTCAGTTATGTCATTAGTGAATTAATAGGCCGCATTTCATGGATATTGTTCCACCTTCCATAATACTGTGTTATGGTGATTGTATTAAGGGGCCATTTGTCCCAGGATTACACACTCCATATTTGTTATATTTTGAGGATATCATATTCTCACAGGATGATAGCCACAAAAAATGAAAATTGAGAGGGCAGAGAAGACATTTGCCTTGGGCTGTGATCTTCAGACCCACGGGAAGACCTGGTTCCCATATTGCCCAATAGTCCCAACCTTCATGGAACAGTCCTGATTTCTGTTTGGAGAAGTGATATAGAATAGCAGAAAGGGGCGTGGTCTTGCAATAAAGGGGTGTGGTCTGCGTGGGTCAAGGTAATACTAAAATAATCTTTCCCATTCAGGATTACTAGAAAGTATTTTTTGTTATTGTACCTGGAAGAAATACATTGAGAGACACCTGTCATTGTCATGTATGTCCTGGATACATCATATATTTACAGAAAGATGGCATTAATCATTACAATTACAGTCAGGTTTACAGAGCTGAATAACAAAAGTTTTGAAAGATCCCAGACAGGTAGCAAATTTAAGTGACTGAGATTATTCCATAAACAGGGAGCCCAGTAGTAGGAGGCAGAGAGCGTCTACATTCCTTATTGAATGCAGGAACTGTTTGCAGACTTCTGCAGATAGATCCTAGGTGCATAGTGCTGTTCACTGTGTGGGTAAGAAGTCTGATTAGGTAATTGAGTCATTTGGCTTAAAGTATTTGAAGGACAAACAGGCGAAGTGAATTTTATGTCTAGACTCCAGCAACAGCCAGCCTGGATCTAATACCATATCACAATGATGTGATTTGTAGTCACACAGCCAAATAAAATAGCAGATTGAGTTGTCTTGTAAAGAGCTTCCTGGCCATAAGAGTTAGACAGGATTTGTTTCTATAGCTTATGCCAATGCAAATCAAATGAAAGGTTAGGAATAAGAATTATAAAAGTATTTATATTTGGATACTGATATAAGATTAGTGTTGGACTTTTTAATCAGTAGATTATGTGTAATACAGTTTGCAAGTTTAGCCTTTGTCCCAGATGACATTGATACTGTTTTATTATTATTCAAAAACAGTTTGTTTTAAATGATCAAATGTTCCACCTGAGAGAAATCAGACTGCAGGTCAGATGAGCATTGTTTAGGCTTTGCGTATAGAAGACATACTTTCCTACTCTCCCGGAATGTCCGGGAGACTCCCGAATTTTTGGGCGCACTCCCGGACTCCCGAGAGAGCGCAGCAACCCCCCGAATCCTGCCCGCTTCTTGGTGAAGTGGGTGGGGCGGGGCTAATCGCATCATCCTGGCTCGCCCTAATGACACTATAAGCGTGGCCTCGCCCCCAAGACTCGGCCAGCTTTGGAGATCTCCCAGGGAGCTGATCTCCAAAGTTGGCAAGTAACTCCGGAAGTAACTTCTAGAATTGGAGCCAGAGGTTGACATACATCAGGATCCTGATAGATAAGCTTAAAACTATTTTAGTGCATATGTACCAATACCTGAGTGCTGACCTTTTCTCACTGTGTAGGGTGGTGCACAGTATATAACGAGTTTGCAGAATTTAGGAATAGTGCAACAGCCAAATGTCCATGTGACACAATAGGATTTAGTAAGCAGACAATAGGTTTTGTAGCGACTGAGGAGTAGGAACATTGACTGCAACCGGGCCCATAGTGTAGTTCAGTTTGTGCGATATCACCTCCTCTTCACATACTGCAGTAAATATGCGTTTGTGATTATATTTTGATGGGGGAGGTGCTCAGAGAGAGCATCTAAATTCTGGTTAAGGAAATAGTGTACCCCATAAAGACTTTATTGAATGCACTGCCAACCATCATCATCATCATTCATTTATATAGCGTCAACATATTCCGTAGTGCTTTAGCAATCCGTGTAGTGTAATTCTTATTGGTACTGCTACTAGTGGCTTCTGATAGCAACAGGGCACAATTAAATTATTACTGACCCTCCAAACGTTTGCAGGGATTGTTGTGCTATGATGATAGTTGACAGTATTGGGCATTTGCCTAGTGCATGTGTTCTGCAAAAGCCTGTGAGCATGGCGATCTTTAGTAGAGCCAATAAGTTTGCATCTCTTCTACATGGCATCTCTGAAATGGTAAAAGTCAATGGGATCGGAGGTAACACAGGGGAGGTTAGTCCCACTTACTCTGGCTCTGTAGAATGGAGCATTACACACTTTTAAGCACTCTGATTGTAGCTACTTAAAAGAGCCATTGAGATCCGGTATCAAATTTATTCTAAACCAGGGACAGTTATGTAAGTATGCTGGTCCTAGTTATCATTTCATTGTCATACTTGTTTGGATGATCTTGGTTATTTAATTGTTTGCTTTATCTACTTAGTAGGTAATCAGGTTGAATGTTAAAGATTATTGTTTTTCCTGAGCCCTCTATTCTATCTCGCATTTCAAATAACATTTCTGATTTGGATGTCAAGTTTACCTGAAGAATGTGTTTCCCCATTATCAAGATGTTTATTTGTAAAATAATACTGCTTCTTCCTTAGGAGCCTGCATTCCGTTCTCTGCAATTTATAGCACTAAAGGGTTTAAAGAACCCGACCTCCAAACATACTTGACAGGATGTCCTATTAAGGTCAGGGTTCTAGAAGTGGAACGTTTCGCCTCATCGTCTACCTCAAAGGTGAGAACTCCCTCTATTAGTCAATTGAAATAGGCAGTATGTTTTCAGCTGTGTTCATATATATATATATATGAGTCTTAAATAATACATTCTTTTTCGATTTTACAAAATAATAATGGAGTGCAGTGAAAATATGGCAATGGGGTGAAATAATAGCAAGTAAGGTATATAATATCAGCTGTACCAGCAGCAGAAACTCTCATGTATAAACTGCGCACACTGGTTTTTATTCATTCTATAACGAAAGAAATGTTTTAGTCTGTTTATTTGCTAAGTGTGATGTGTAAATTAAGTTAAATAAATGAAACTGGTAGACTAAGTTAAATAAAAGGTTGATGTAACATATATTTCTTATACCAGGAAAGTCTCTAACAATGTAGGACAGACTCACAGATATATGGCAGTGTGCACAAAGAAACTTCTGAAACATTTTCAGATTATGTGGAGCTACTTAAAAAAAAATGCAAGACATTATAGTTCACTATCCATCCCTACTACATAAAACAGTTAGTGTGTTTAGTTCTCCTTACATACATACGTTTTTCCTTACATCAGTGTCATTCAAATTTTTTGATGGTAAGACACGCATCCAACTAATAAACTGATTAGGGCCAAATATATATATTTAAATATATATTTATATATATACCGATAGCAAGTGATAATGATGGACCCATCTGAATTGAGTTCACAGTTATATGGTAAAATTAAATGAACATCCTCTAAATAAGTGCATATAAGATACTGTAAGTTATGTGGATATTACAAGTCACCACGGAGTTATGTGGCCACATAAAAGTTGATTGTTTTTATACAGGAAAAGAAATCCAAGGTGACTTACAGTAGGGGTGCATTATCCTTAATAATTATATGATTAAAGTAATTATAAGCAATGACTTCAGAACTCACTGTTTATACAAATTTAATTTACAGGAATTTCTATATACAGTATATATGAAATCACAACAGTTATTGTTCATTATTGACTTTTGCTTTATGATAATAATTTCAGACAGCGGTTCTGAACATTTACACGATTGAGCTAACCCATGGGGAGTTCACATGGCAAGTCAAGAGGAAGTATAAGCATTTCCAGGATCTGCACAGAGAACTGCTTCGATACAAAGCTTTCATCCGTATCCCTATTCCTACCAGGAGGTATGTGTTCACTCACTGAATGTAACGGCTGAAAGCCAAGGACTAGGATTTAGTCTAATGGTTCTTCTATTTAGTCACACAGTGAGAAGACAGACAGTAAAGAGAGGCGAGGTGAGGTCCATGCCAAATCTACCCCGGAATGCTGAGATTGTCAGAGAAGAGCAGGCGTCCAGTAGAAGGGTAATTATATCACAGGCTATAGGCCGGCTTGTAGCTTGGGGAGAATACATCACTTTGCTGCTTTCATTAGTATGCACAAATTGAAGGCATAGTTTTAACGGTGAAATACCTGCTACACATTACTGGTATAGGCAGACCTTTGTCGATAAAGTCAGAGTGGATTTGGAAATATTAGAATGAATGATTCTGTGGCTAATATCACTAAAGCATCATGGGCAGCACGGTGACGTAGTGGTTGGCACTTCTGCTTTACAGCACTGGGGTCATGAGTTCAATTCTCGACCATGGCCTTATCTGTGTGGAGTTTGTATGTTCTCCCCATGTTTGCGTGGGTTTCCTCCGGGTGCTCCGGTTTCCTCCCACACTCCAAAAACATACTGGTAGGTTAAATGGCTGCTAACAAATTGACCCTAGTGTCTGTATGTGTGTATGTGTGTTAGGGAATTTAGACTGTAAGCTCCAATGGGGCAGCGACTGATGTGAGTGAGTTCTCTGTACAGGGCTGCAGAATTAGTGGCGCTATATAAATAAATGGTGATGATGTGATGATGATAATCATTCCATAGCACTCTGCAGTGTGAATGGGAGGTTTGTAGTAATGCCACACATCTCCAGCTTAGGCATATGTTACAATTCCTGCCCACAATTGGCTGCTAAAATGATTTGATTCTCCTGCTGATGTCTTAATACCTCAAAGCTGCATTACCACCTAATGCTGCAAACAGGTGTCCCCTTTGGTTAGGTTGAGCCTGAGGCTGCTACACGCCGCCATTTATCCTCCGTTTCTCTCACAACTCTGGATGAAAACTGGGGGATGTGAGCGGCTTGTGAATGGTCCACCGCTCACACCCCATCTGCTCACACACACCCCTTCCATTTAATGTTGGTTAACAAACTTAATTTGCCGGTTCTGTGTATAGCAGCTCCTGCAGCTAAGGGGAGGAGCCACATTAGTAAAATATATTCCTACGGGTTAATGAAGCAGTAAAGGAAAAAGGACAGTTTTGTTGGTATTTTTCCACGGCTGCCT
The DNA here is from genome assembly GCF_038048845.1 of Mixophyes fleayi. NCBI lineage: Eukaryota > Metazoa > Chordata > Amphibia > Anura > Limnodynastidae > Mixophyes > Mixophyes fleayi. Next base: position 107,135,005 of record NC_134404.1, on the reverse strand, counting down.
CAGGTCCTGACCTTGTTATGTATGTCTTACTTCTTTCTTTGTGACATCAAACTCCTGTTTTTGGCCAGTCCTGTTTTATAGGACATGCACATGTATTAGCATGGCAATGTTGTGTTGATTTTACACGTTATGATGCGTGGAGCTGGCCAGATATGGTCGAAACAGGGCATTCCAAAACAGAATAGGGGATTTCTGCAATAATCGCCTGATTTTCCTCATGAGTGCAAAAAAATAAAAAAATGTTTTACTTTGTGGGATAAAATTCTCCAGTTAACTTTGTGTTGCGGAGACTGCACATATTTAGTGATTGGTGGTGCAGTGCCCATTACTTTCAGTGGAATGTCTGACTCCATCTAGGTACACTTTATTTATAGCTGAAGGACATTATTATACCCATATAAACCAAGGCAAATAAAAACAACAAGAATGAGACAGTGGAAATAAAGGCAGCCCTATGTCTTCTTACTGTTATGAGCTGTTATGACTTAAATGAGGCTCCAAGTATGAACGTTTTAGGAGAAATAAGAAACATTTCAAATGTATTACTGTGAAGATCCAATGTCAATGCTCAGTCTGAGACCAAACACCTGTGCCGGTAGACCATGACAGCGCAGGCTTGAGGTGCTCTCTAGATGACATATAGGTATTCTTAATAAACAAAATGCATTATACCTCTGCGTTTTTCCAGGCCCTGTAGCTGCAGAACTGACCCATCACATCTCATACCAGCAATGTATGTATTCTACGCTCATGCTGAATGTCCTGCTTTTTGTGTTGCAGAAACAACTGGAAGATTACTTAACAGCGCTATTAAAAATGCCGATGTACAGGAATTATCATGCAACAGTAAGTGAAAAATGTATTAATTTTCAATGTCGTTTTGCATTTATAATTCTCTTAGTTGCATTGCTCTTTTTACAGGCTGTCTTTGCATTACTCACTGAGGATGTAAATGCCAAATAATATGAGAATGCGGTCATTGTTAAACCTTCTTACTGTGACTTTCTATGGAACCAAAAATGTATTACTTTGTTAAGCAACATAAACAGCATAACTATCTTAAGTATGTGTCCTGCGTACTGATTAAGAATCATTACACCCACATGTTTTCTTCTATTTTTCTTCTATTTTTTTTTAAATGCCAAACGTAGCTGCAGGTATGTAATAACTGTCATATAACGCAGGTCACACAGGCTGTTTGGAATGTCTGTGCTCTTATCCATGTCATTATTTCATGACTTTTACTTGCAGAGAATTTTTTGTGCAACATTGGTGAAGGTTTTTTTTCTCCAGGTTTCAGACTAAAACTAACATTATCCTGATGGCATTTGTTATTCAAGATAGAACATCACTGTTGCGGCTGTGCCACTGTGAATAATAGTTGCTTTTTAAAAATAAATCAAATGGTTGATCTTTTATTTAAAAGAACATATAATGTGCCCAAACCATAGTTTTCATGAATATCAGTGCCATCTATGCAATAATCTCTGCTGCGCTGGTAATGTTTTTACTTTGGTTGCTGTGGGAAACCAGAGTCAGGAAGGGTGTGGACATGACAAACTCCAGCAGCCTCAAAACCACGCCATGTCTTACCTCATTTTGGTTGACCGTCCTCTTACCAGTGAAAGGTTCATGTAAAGGTACATGTCCATGCTTTGCCTGGTCTGATAGCAACATAGGGAAACAAACTGGGCAGAACTTCGTTAGAAGAACATTACAATAATTCAGGCAGTAAGGTAAGAAAATGTCATCATGAAAACCAATGTTACATAGCTAGTAAGGTTGAGGGAAAAAAAAGATCCATCAAGTTCTGCGTCTCAACTTTGAGTGAGTGTCTCATGTGTAATGTACTTGTGCTGTGTCTGCTCCCCAGAGAGAATTCATTGATGTCAATCAGCTATCTTTTATCCAGGATCTTGGACCGAAGGGCATGTAAGTTGTACATGGTTAGTTTACACAGCTGTTTTCTGCAACATTTTTATGGTTTTCTCGTGGAATTAGGGTGAGATCTACAGAAAATGTTGACTTGGAGGTCTCATTCACTCAGTCTAGCAGAATGGCCGCTCATGACAAATAAAGATTGTTGTCTCCACACTTTGGGCCTGAGTCATTAAGGAGAGCAAGGCAAAAAAGAAGTAAATTTGATCCTGGACAAACCATGTTACAATGCAAGGGGTGCAAGTTAGTTTATTATTTTGCATACAAGTTAAATAATGACTGTTTTTTCATGTAGCACACATAAATACTTGATAGCTTTATTTTTGCACTGAAATGTAAAGTTGATCTAGGACATGCCCTACCCCAACTATAAATCTGTCCGCACATTTTAAATTTATCCTCCCCTCCAATGCAACATGGTTTTGCCAAGGTGAAAAGTTACTCATTTTTTTTTGCTTTGCTCGTCTTAGTGACTCATAGTGACTCAGGCCGTTTGTGCCTTTACATTGAGTGTTGTCTGTCTTGTTATGGAATTACTCACTTGTCATAGGTGTATGTGAATAGTCAATGCCTGGGGTGAACGCAGTAGTAAGATTGCCATCTGTTTACAATAGCCAACTCATTTATAGTATTTTGATTGTGATCCTTTGTCTCTATAAACCTTACATAATTGTCTTGTAAAAATTAGACATATATAAGAATTAACATACATCTGCTAAATCCATATCTAAATCTTGAAAAAATATTTCTACGCTAACTTGGTTCAGGTTGTTTGGTCTTGAAATTTATACAATTATTTGCAGTGCTAAACGTAAGCAAGCTGTTAGTAGTTATTTTATCCAACATCTGCTGTAGCCCAGTCACACAAAGCTCTGTCTCTAAACAGTGAAGAGTGAATGCCATTAATATGTATGTGACTGTCATATCCCTTTATTATAACTGGTAATACCATCTTAGAGTACATGTCTAGGACATCTCATTAGAGCAGCTACATACTAGAGCCTTGTGTGCCTCATTACGGTAGCAGCATGCTAGAACTTTGGGGTATTTCTTAAGAGCAGCAATTTATTAGGACCCATGCTAGAAATGTGGAGTGCCTCTACAGCAACGTGCTAGAACTATCGGGAATCATACTAGGGCCACAACATTCAGAATCATAATCCTTTAACCTCTGAGGGCTTATTCAAAATGTTTGTGTAAACTGTCAAGTTTCAAGTTAATATTCCCATATGTTTTGTTTCAGAGAAGGAATGATCATGAAGAGATCTGGTGGTCACAGAATACCTGGTTTAAATTGTTGTGGACAAGGAAGTGTTTGTTACCGATGGTCAAAGAGGTATTGGAAGAACAACTATGTTTTATTACAGTACTGGACAGAAGTGTGGGGTCATCCCATATGTTATAATTATGTATGAGAACGTTGCAACGGGGTTTTGTTATATTGCATCTGAAATAGGCAGTATATGTGCACTGTAGCCAGGTCTTATGTTGCTTTGCCAGTCTGTATTATATATATATACTGCCTTTTAAAGGAAATGTTAGAGATGGGTAAATCGATTCATCTTATTCTGAAATCCAGATGAATTTGCAAATTGGTACAGATTCACCCCAAATTCCCTGAATAATTTAACAAGACAAATCGCAGTGCATAGAATGCAAATAAGTCAGCAAACATCAGCACATTCCATGTTTGTTGCTTTATAAGAGTAGCTTACATCTCCTCTGACACTTGTTCTTCCTGGACTGTTCTAGGGGAAAGTGTCTGTGATTGTGTATTTTTATATCAGTGGCCTCCAACTATTTTCATATTCATCTTCACTTCTGTTCTGTGCACACTTGCTATATGGCAGCAGTGCCTACTTTGCCCTATAATGACTCTCAGTCTATTTGTTGACAGATGTGTGTACTTTTATCCATTATTAACCAAATTAATGTTTAAATAACCAGGCAATTTCTTTCTTTCTATCTCAACTGTTTTTGTAACACACTGAGAGGCACAAAATAATCTAGGGCCTGATCATTAAGGATCTTAAATGAAGAGGATTCTTATTTCAGTCTCCTGGACAAAACCATGTTACAATGCAAGGGGTGCAAATGAGTGTTCTGTTTTGCACATAAGTTAAATACTGACTGTTTTTTCATGAAAAAAATAAAATTAACAAAGTACTGAAAAGAGACTAAACAGAATTCTAACTAATACAAATCCTAAAGGAAACATGCTAAATTTTAATTCCTAAGCACCCTGGCTATGTATGATCCCATGTTGTGTTGTGCTGCCTGCTGTAGGTGGCTGACAGCAAGTGGGTCGGGCAAATCTTAACTGGCATCCGGCATGTTGCAATTCACAAGCAGGATTTTTTTTATAATTAATTTTGCCACGATTTGTAACTTTTGAGTGAAGATTTACCCACGTCTCGGTGAACAGAATTTATGGGGATTCATACAAGCCTAGTACATTCTTTATAAGGTAGGGCTGGCATCTCATGTGTTTATAAGTATTCTTTATTACATAAAGGGATAATTATTGTGCAGCACATTTTTCGGCATATATACTTGAATTCTTTGAACCATTGTCTGTACACAAATGCAGTGAAAATATCAGGGAAACACTGCGCAATACACTTATTACTAATTTTTGTTTAGTTTAGTTAACAAAGACTGGTAAATTGAATTAACAAGTCTAAACATTTAGCTCACTAAGACATAAGAGGATAATTACTGGGCAGCACAAATATTTGCATAACATTGAGCTGTTTCATATATATTTATATTTATATATATATATATATATATATATATATATATATATATATATATATACATACAGTGCTTTTTTTGTAAAAAAAAAAAAAGGTGGTGGAACTCACATCTTGTTAATCTTTTATGTTTTATTTTTTTATATATTCATGTCTTAACATACCTTTAATGTATTATATGTATTGTATGCAGGGCCGGATTAACCCGAGGTCTAACTGGGCTATAGCCCAGGGGCCTCGGGCATCCAGGGGGCCCTTCAAACTCTGCAGCAGCATTATTGATCGGTCCGGGGGCGGGGGCGCCCCCAGCCCGATCAATGCTGCTGAGCACTGTCAGTCCAGTCCTCCGTCCCCGGCGCTCAGTACTCTGCTTACTGAGGAGATCTCGCGAGTGAACTCTCACGAGATCTCCTCAGTAAGGAGCTTACAGCGCGCCGGGGACGGAGGACTGGACTGACAGGTAAGCGCTTTGGGGGGGGGCCCTCACGGGGGCGGCTCACGATGGGGGCCTCACGGGGGAATGGAGGCGCCCTTAGCCCAGGGGCCTCCATTCCCTTAATCCGGCCCTGATTGTATGTCCCCCTTCAGCTTTCATCCTGTGCCAGTGCCCCTAATAATTTTTTGGTCCCCCTTCAGTTATCATCCTGTGCCAGTGCCCCTAATAATTTTTTGGTGCCCCTTCAGTTTTCATCCTGTGCCATTGCCCCTAATAATTTTTATGTCCCCCTTCAGTTTTCATCCTGTGCCAGTGCCTCTACTAATTTTTTGGTCCCCCTTCAGTTTTTTCATCCTGTGCCAGTGCCCCTAATTATTTTTATGTCCCCCTTCAGTTTTCATCCTGTGTCAGTGCCCCTAATAATTATTTACCTGTGTCAGTGCCCCTAATCATTTTTTGGTCCCCCTTGAGTTTTTATGCTGTGCCAGTGCCCTACATTTTTTGGTCCCCCTTGAGTTTTTATGCTGTGCCAGTGCCCCATATCATTTTTTGGTCCCCCTTGAGTTTTTATGCTGTGCCCCGGGCCCGCCCCTCTCACGCTGGCCTTTTTCTTTTTTTTGTCACCATTTATTTTTCTGACCACTTTCATTTAAACGGCGCCCCATTTTTCCTCTAACTTACCTTGCTTTCTATTGCCTCCTTTCTCCTCTTCACTTCTTTTCAGTTTTCTTTTCTGTCACGGCGCTCCTCTTCTTGTTGATTGCTCCTCACAGCTCCGTGAATGACTGTCGGGCGCGACGTGCGTGATGACATCACGCCCGACAGCCATTGGAAATAGAGAAGGGAGGAGGGCGCCGGACAGATGGTATTGTTTACTTTTTTTATTTTTTTATTGTGTGTGTTAAAGGCCGGCGGAGAAGCCGCCACAAAGCCAAAAAAAAAGGTCCTGGAACGCCGTTCCCAGCGTTCAATGGGAAAAAAAGCACTGTATATATATTGTAACAAAAGGAGGCATTTAGCTGGCAATATGCAGAGAAAGCAGGGAAGTAGAGTAAAACATTGGCACAGTTATGTACCTAGGTGGAGATTAAACCAGGTAAAAACATATGTGTAGTTTAAAATTGGTTTACTTACATGATTTAAAAGCTGCTTCCTCTCAGCAAACAGACGGGGTGGGTCTGATAGTCTAAACAGAGCCAGGGATGGGCGTTTCCTTTTAAAGAGAAGGTGGGTGTGTCACCTGTCCATCAAGCTAGGCCTGTGGGAGGAGTGTCAGGTATAAAACCCTGCTTGTTTCATTGTTTCGGGAGATCAACGCTGGGCTAGCTGGCTGATCTGGACAGAGAGCTGGACTATGTATAGTAAGCGTTGAGAGTCTCCATAATTGCTGTGCAAGTATACGGTGTCAAAACATTATTACCATCCTGACAATAAAGAACCATAAAAAGGAAGCAGTTGTACGCGTGTGCTTCTGCAGTAGCGGGCTCTTGCCACAAAAAAAAAAATATATATATATATATATATATCATTGAATCGTTGCCTATAAAATGTGATCTGGCTGTTTTTGATGGTAAGCAATAAAATATTTCAACACACTTAGTAAAAGGATTTATCTAACATTGCTAAACAATTCGTTCACTAAGACAAGACAAAATGCAGATACCCTGGTTCAGCGACTCGCCCAGAAGGTTCTGTGATACTCTCCCGCTTCACACTTTCCTGGCTCAAAACCTCTTCCCCGTAATGTCATCCTTGTATGGGAAGCTCCCTGGGGGACATTGACAACATATCTTTTAATTTGAAAAAGGCCCTTTGTGGTGGAAAGTATCACAGGAGCTTTCAGTGGTACCCACTGGATTGAGGAGATGGCAGAACCGAGGTAAGTGAAACTGTATTTTGTCTTGTCTCGGTGAACTCCATCCAGATCTACAGCTTTCCTTTGGGTGGAGTTATCCTTTAAGTGATAGCTTCATGATAGTTCCCGCTAGTAAAGCGTTTCTTGTATTCTGCAGGTGGTTGGTGGTGAAGGATTCTTTCCTTTTGTACATGAAGATAGACTCCGGTGCTATTTCATTTGTTCTTTTGGTTGATAAGGAATTTAACATAAAAATTGGAAAAAAAGACACCGAGACCCAGTATGGGTTGCGGATAGACAATCTTTCCAGGTACGTTTTAAATGATTAAACCCATTTGTTTTGTCTATTTTCAAGAATGGAATTTCCGCATTGCTTCTTTTATGCTTACACAAGATGTATTTCATTTATTTATAATCCCAATTAAACTAAAGTAGAAGCTTCCTATTAAAATTAAAGTCAGGGCTGACATATTCAATTCATGGTTACATTGCACAAATGCACGCTCCGTGCATAGACAACACATCCTCAATTTGCTATTATACCTTAAACTACAGGTCAGCAGTTCCGAATGTGCAGAGAGCATCTGTAATTCTGGGAAATAATTGCTATGGATTAGCAATCTTTGAAGCTGTCATTAATTATTACAAAGGAAATATACACAGCTCTCCTAAATGTAGAGTTGTTGTCTCCTTACATCAGTTGTCTTGACTTGAATTGATATGTTGGAAATACCAAGGAGTTCTTCATAAAAAGACATAAAAGCAACACTTCCATCTAAAAGAAAATAATGTATACATTGTTTTACTAATGGATGTTTTGCACTTACTGAAACAATCAATACTCCTCGCATTGATATGCTTATTTATTCTAGATATTGTTATTTATACTAGGATATTCCAGTGCATAAGGAAGCATGGAATACTTTGGTGCCTCTACCTATCCTCTCTCTCACTACCACTGAACACTGGCATTTCTTATCTAGAATAATATGATACTGTAATTTTCAATGCTTATTACAATTATTTATTATTATTAAATTGAGAAATCATTTTTTTACAGTACAAAGATAATACAATAATGTATGATTTTTCTTTCTTAGGTCTTTAATCCTAAAGTGTAACAGTTACAGACACGCCCGCTGGTGGGGTCAGGCTATTGAAGAATTTGTTGGGAAGCACGGGAAAAACTTCCTTATGGAACATAGATTTGGCTCCTATGCAGCAGTTCAAAATCACACTCTCTGTAAATGGTATGTACCTGGAATAACAATACTGCCCTATTATCAGACCTTATTGTATGATGAGGGTGGTCTCTGGATGTCAATCACTAAGCTTCTACTTTACAGTCATACTCAACAGTGAGTGTAAACAACTAATGGACTGAGTATTGATTGTAGCCCTGAGGATTTTTTCTTTTGAGGGATGTAACAAACAATTATTTTAAAGAGGAAAATTGCTTTGTGGCCCCCACCAAACAAGGAAAGATATGTAAATGCCCCCCATCCACCCTTTCAATCTCATTTTAGAAGCCATGATCTACCAAGCAACTGCGCAGCAGTGTTAGTGACAGTGTAGCTTGGTTTAGTTTGTTTTGTTGTTGTAGAGTAGTTATAGAGCATAGTTTTTTCATTTGTTTTTGCACACTTCCTTGACCCAGCCTTCTAAAAAATGATTAAATACTGTTTAGTCCCAGCCAGTGCTTCTGAATAAATGAAAAGTATTCTTTGGTTTACTTTACCCATAATATGACCGTGTGCAGATCTAAACATGTGTGCCTCTATTATGTGTTTGTTATTGTACAGATATGCAATAGTTTGAAAAAAAAGACAAGCATGTGGTCTACTTAACACATGTAAAACGCAAACAAATTTGCATTTATATATATATATATATAAATATGCGGTCTAGTTCCTTTTACAAATACATTTAATCTGCAGTTTTTAAACATGTGTCATTGACAATGCAACAAATTGTTAACTTGTTCAAACCAAACACAACTGCCTCTCATTGTTGTAGCGGAATATAAATGTTCAACTACAGTGTCGCGAATCACCAAATTTAATTTACTAAGCACACTAGATATTCATAGATATACATTATAAAACCCTTCTTGTTTTGCATTGATGCACCTAGATGGTCCACCCAGCTCACGTCAAGGTGCCGTCTGATCTCCGTTCTTGAGAGATGCTTCTCAAACCCCTGCACTTTGGCAGAAATCTAGGCACACCAGGGTAAACCGAGGTGTGTGATGTCACCAAAGACGTTTTATACTGCGCCTCAGCCATTTTACACTTTATTAATGAGGCCAATAGTATTATAGAGAAAGTCTCAATGTGGCTGACTCAGTGTCCACTTTATTGACACCTTCAGGAAAGTTGTAAATGTAATTGGACAAAGTAGAGCAGATGAAATTTAAGCAGCCAGATATTATTACCTTCACCTTTGAGCTGAATAACAGACATATAATGAAATAAAACTTGTTTTTCCTTTCTATGCATTTGGTTCTTTTGGAATGTTTTTCCTGCATAGTAAATAATTACCCACATGTAAATCACATCACTAACTGCTCATTTCAGCTAAAGTCGTAACTCCAATTTGCAATCTTAGTACGGCATTTGCCTAATGGCAAGAATTGAACTGGCCTCTTATGTTATTGTAGTAGGTATTTTTATGTGTTTGTAAGTAGCTAGGTGACTGCATTCCATTGCAGTAGTTCTGAAACTCCTTGTTTCAGTCACAGATTATACTGTTTTCTTTAGGAGTGTAACCTTTTTATGACTTATGATTTATTTTAGGTATGTCAATGCTAAGGGATACTTTAATGACGTGGCAGATGCTATGGAAGCGGCAAAAGAAGAAATTTTTATAACAGACTGGTGGTTGGTATTGCTCCTACAATAACTCTTCAAGTTTGCATATTTTAAAATCACATTTCATAATTGATTTATTAATAAGATAATTAGCAAATTATTAATTTATATGTTTTGCTGTCTTTTGATGAGAAAAATATGTAGTTCTATGGTTTCTGAAGCTCCTTCTCTATTAAGTCCACTTTCAACAGACTAAGGCCTATAAACTCCCATACCATCAGAACGTTATATAACACAACCAAAAAATAGTGGGATAACTCCAGTTATAGCAATACTTTTTGACTTCAAATTGTCATACTTTTGTTCCATGTTTTGATTCTAAGAAATAGTGATTTATAATTATTTTTTTGTTACAATGTATAGTTTCTTTAGCCACAAGAAAAAAGTCTTTAAACACACATTTTATGCTCATTACTACAGAATGATACAGTCTATTACTTGTTTTGTCTAACTGTACGGACAACTGTAAATATCACTTTCCCACATATTGGAAGTAGCCAGTATCTAACCTCGGAGACAAGAATGTACAAGTGTTTGGATAGCATAGCCTTGTGAAGCCACACATTCTTACAGACTTATTCCCAGAACTCTGGTAGGACGATGGTTTCTGTAGGATGGCAATTGTCCAGTTGAACCTTGTCTCCAGTCACTCACATGACCCAAAGTGAACTATTCTAACTCACCACTGTGTCCAAAAACAGTGCTAAAATTAGGACTAAGGGGTAAACATTATTCTACAGCAGGGAACCTAATTTGGTTTATGGTTCTCGAAAAAACCCTTTTAAGGTCCAGTGTTTCCCCATATCTGTGTTTATGTTGTATCACTCACACTTACCTGTAAAGTATTGCATGCTGGATATACATTTGGCATACAGATGTAACAGCATTCCGTAACAATGCTTCATCTTTTGAGGATTCACACGCCCAGACATCCTTTATCCTGTCAGGTGACATTTCTGACTTTTGTCATTCAGGAAACTTTAGAGTTGTACTTGAAAAGACATAAATATGATGAGTCCCCCGTAATTATAAATGATAACAGTTAAAACATAGGGTAGTGTTTTTATAAGATCCTTTATTTATGATAAGATTGTTCTCACTTTTCTGATAAACTTTAAAAGCACATATTTTTTTTCTTTCCATTGTATTGTTGTATTGTATTATTATTGTTGTGTTGTGAACGAGCGCACATGGAGGGAAACAACAGTGAATTTCAACCAACCCTAAGGACCATTCGTCCCTATGATGACACACAACTTTTGTTTGCATGACTGAGCACTTAAAGTCCCGAAAATTCAAATTGCAATGCAGGGAAGAAAGAAAAAGTGCCCCTATAAACACTCTGTCAGACTCAAAATAGAAGAGAGAGCAGACTATGAGGTGGCAGACACATCTCCCTAGGTTTATTCATAAGCTGTACATAAGATAAGCAGAAACCTCTGTCTAGAATATGCAATTAAGCATAGGAGTGTTAGAGCACCTTTTATGAGGAACAGAAATGTCCTAAGGGCATTTACAAATCTGTAACCTCTGTTATCATAAGAGTCTTAAAATGCTCAATTCAGTGCAAATGTGTTGATTAAAAGGAATATTAGATTTCCTTATTTATCTCTTCAAAAATATAAAAATGTTTGAAATCACAGACATGGCTTAGACATCATAATCAGGGCCACCCTCAGGGGGTACAGCAGTACGGCCCCAGCCCTGCCCTGGTCCCAGACAGATATATTGGGGGGGGGGCTGGGCTCCGCAGTGTATTAAGAGATGTGTCAGACTCCCTTTATTCGGCAGCAGCTGCTCCTGAGATGTGAGGGGTGGGGGTTGTCTTCTGCACTGGATTAAGGGACACGGGAGAGGGAGAGCTACTGCTGGGGTTAGAAACAGGAGCAGGGGGGGCTTGATAAAACGTGGAGTAGCTGGAGAGAACGTGGGGGGGGGGGGTCTATGATTGGAGGCCGATAGGTGAGCAAGGAGCCAAATGTTGGGCAGAGGATCATTTATAAAATCTGGTGTGGTGAGAGAAGGAGGGAGGGGGTTTGCCTGTTACATTTGTACTGAGGCATGCAATTTCTGGTAGCAGCCCTGATCATAATCATATTTAGATGTACATTTCCACAACACATTTTAATTTTCACAAACATTCTGTTTCACAAGGCTGAGTCCAGAAATATTCCTCAAGCGACCGGTCGTGGAAGGGAACCGATGGAGATTGGATTGCATCTTAAAGAGAAAGGCTGTGAGTTCCTTTTCAACACATGTTTGGAAGAAAATGTGTAGAACAAAATATTAGTTTATTATGTGTAACATGAATAAGATCACATTCCAGACTTTGTTAAAGGGATTAACGCCTTCAGAAGTATTAACTTTTCTGCTTTTCAACTCTTATAGATACAGTGTTTGTAAATAAATATATATATATGTGTTTATATCTGTATATGATTTATCAGGTTTAACAATTTTCTACTGTTACTTTAATATTTATGGCAATATGTTTACACCAGGACTAAGCAGAACTTTAAGTTAAAATGTAATGTTGTGTGTAGTTTATTATGTTACGATAAAAGCCAGAGTTGAATTACTTGTCAGATCTGCTGGGTCACCTTAAGCCTTCAACAGTCCAGCACTTCTCCATTCTCTGCTACCATTGTAAGTCCATGTAAAACGGACAGTGGTGCTGTTGCTGTCACTCCCCTATAAACACTCCTTTTACATACATGCATTGGAAAGTTTACAGAAGAGGGGCATTAAAAACACCACTGCCCTTGTCTGTTTGAGAGTGATTAGCATTAGTTGTAGTATAGAGCAGAACAGTGCTTGACCATCGAAGAGTTTTGGGGACTTGGACTTGACAGATTGGGGCAAACCTCACACCCGAGGTTAGCAAAAGAACTTCACCCAAAACTAACTTTTTATTTTAGGATTTAATTATTTTCTAAAGACAAAACTTTTGCTTTAATATACTCTTTTATTGTCTGACTGCATAGATTTTAGTTGCAAGCTTATGATTATGCCCTGTGTGATGAGCACTAAGCAGTCTTCTAAATTTGCAAAGACAATATATTCAGTTAGCCAAGAATTCACTTTAATTCCACTTTTTAAATTCCACTGGGCCAAATGTAATTATAGATTATATGTAAGTTTTATTTTATTTTGTTTTATTTTATTACAGTGGCTTACTATTTCATCATCAGCGGGGCATTATTTATATTTTTATGATATGGCAACACCTTGTATTTCCAGATGGGGTCACCATTTAAAGTACAGACTTGTGACACTACAAGTGCTCATGTGCATGCTGACACTTGTAGTGCCACAATTATGTGCTTTTAATGGTATCCTCAACAGCAAATTTTAGACGTTGCCACATCATAAAAATATAAATATTTCCCCACTGGTGATGAAATCGGCACTGTAATAAAATAAAAATAAAAACTTAGATATAATCTATAATTACATTTAGCCCACTAATTTGTTCTTAAAATAAATTGTCCCCCGTAAGAAAATTCGTAATAATTTTTGCACCTCTACAACAAAAAACATGGTTTATTGAAACACCCATTGTGCCTCCTGTTATAGTAACATTGACCAGATAGCTTACACTTCATGCTTTTATTTCTGCTCAATCACGGGCAAGTTTCAGTTTCTGTTGAAACTCGGGCGAGTATGTGCTTAATCTCTGGCGAGTTTGACTATAACATGGGAGAGATAGGTGTTTTAGAATTGCCAGAGATTGGATTTTGGAAAGTCAACATTGCTGGTTAATATATATGGCGATTTTGAACTTCAAACCACCGGTAATCTCTCGCGATTTGCGGCGCTTTTAAATCACCTAAAATAATTGCAGTTTGATACATTTACCCCTTGGAGTGCATCAGGATACTTTTATAGGAAGTTTTTATTGTGCAAATAAAAGAATTAATACTGCTAGTAGGTAATAGTGATTCTGAACACCAATATGACTTTACCAGAACTGTGCTAGTGTTTAGTGTCAATGATGAGAACATATAAATTCCTGAAATGTTCAGTGATGTAATGTCGGGTTTGTTTGTTTGTTTTTTTGTTTTGATAACAATTGTCATCCCCTAGCACAAAGAGAGACTCTATCCAAGATTGATTATTCATGTTTATGCAAAGTAATATTATTATTATTTAATTGCTTCCTTACTTTTACAGCAACAAGGAGTTAAGATCTTTGTCATGCTATATAAGGAAGTAGAATTGGCACTGGGAATAAACAGCGAGTACAGCAAGAGGACACTCCTGCGGATACATCCTAATATAAAGGTATGACACACAGCACTTGTCCTGAAAACAGCAGTAGGTGTGTTCTTCAGTGCTTAGGTTACATGAAGCCAGGTGTGTATGAAGAGAGTGATATATGTTGTTTAACTGCCACCTGGTTCTGTACATTGTAGAATGTACTAAATAAGTGACAGCTACAATCTGATTGGTTGCTATAGGCAACATCTCCACTTTTCAAACCCGACGGAAACTCGCAGCTTGATACATTTACACCCAGGTCTGCCCCTTTGTGGGCAGCTCAAGCTTCTTCGTGGACAGCCCTGACACTAGTCACAGGCTAGAAATAGATGCTACCTAAAATATGACATAAGAGAATATCCCAGGATTATCATCCAAGCCTTAAGAAAGCAGGACCTGCAGCAAAACCAGGACATAATCCTGTTTATTCTGAGAACAAATGTCCAAAGAAATCAAAAGGATATCGGCCTTTTTAAATATAATTACACACCACAAGTAAGGTTCCTATTTGCTGGGACATGCTTGTGACATGAAATGTGCTCAGTTCATGAAAGCTACCCATGCTTCCTTGTGGATGCCAATATTTAGTAGCAAAAATCTGGACACATGGGAGCCTTATTTGTACAGTATATGTGGACACATGCAATTAAGGGCACTTGTGTTTATTAAACCAACTTTTTATTAAACCACATAATTTCAGATAAATGCTATTGGTTAAGTCTGACTAAACAGCAAGCTGTAAAACTCAGCTAACTCTCAAATTATACTTACCCTGTAAACTGTAAACACACACTGGTGTTGTTGTCTTGTGGAAATAAAAATGTCTCCATTTCGATTGGTTTAGGTGATGAGACATCCAGATCACATGTCATCTTCTGTTTACTTGTGGGCACACCATGAAAAAATTGTTGTGATCGATCAGTCTGTGGCCTTTGTTGGAGGAATTGACCTGGCTTATGGGCGATGGGATGACGACGAGCACAGGCTCACTGATGTGGGAAGCGTCAAGCGAATCACAGCAGCACAGTCAACGCCTGCCATAAACATGGTAATTTGCTAAAAGAACAGGCACTTTTAATGTTTCATGGATATTATTTATAGGTCATTTGAAGTTATGACATATTAATCTTTACATGTTTAAGTTTTTCAGTGCTAAAACTTTGTTTAGACTTTTGTGGTTTCTTTTGTTGTTGTACATTTCGGACTCAAGTTCAGCTAATTGTAAAATATGAAAACATGTATGTTATAACATAAAAACCTTTAGTTTACATACTATATTCAACACAGTGGTTTGTG
This sequence comes from Mixophyes fleayi, assembly GCF_038048845.1. Classification (NCBI taxonomy): domain Eukaryota; kingdom Metazoa; phylum Chordata; class Amphibia; order Anura; family Limnodynastidae; genus Mixophyes; species Mixophyes fleayi. The sequence continues at coordinate 107,119,594 of NC_134404.1, read as the reverse complement.
AAAAATATAGATTTCCTTAGAAACATGGCAACACCCACTGAGCATATAAATCTAATAAATCAGTGCCTGTCAATGTAGAGCTGTCTGACAACCAAGCGAACATAATCAGCTTGCCATCTAATACAGATTTTGAATACCTGTGGCTCTCCAGCTGTTGTAAACAGTATGTCTTACATACCCCTCCTGTGCAGGGTCCACAGGGGCAAGCAGTAGTAGCATTGTTGCTCCTCCATCTTCCATGCCTATCTGCCCTCTTCTCTGGACCCTGGGGATGAGGACAGAGAAGAGCAGCACTCAGAATGTTGGCAATTGGGTGATTAGAACTGGATGACTATATTGATTGCAGTGAGTTAGGTTGTTATAACTGGATGGCAATGTTGACTGCAGGGAATTGGGTGGTTATAACTAGAGGACAATGTTGACTGCAGGGAATTGGGTGGTTATAACTAGAGGACAATGTTGACTGCAGGGAATTGGGTGGTTATAACTAGAGGACAATGTTGACTGCAGGGAATTGGGTGGTTATAACTAGAGGACAATGTTGACTGCAGGGAATTGGGTGGTTATAACTAGAGGACAATGTTGACTGCAGGGAATTGGGTGGTTATAACTAGAGGACAATGTTAACAGTGGTGAATTGTTTGGACATTTCTGTAATATGATTAGTAAACAGACTGTGTTGTTAGGTCCTATCTGGCTCCTCTCAGGAACTGAATGGTAAAGACGAGAGGAAGATCAGCTTCCAGTTGGAGACCAAGCAAGGGGAAGAAGTGGTGGACAACTCCAAGATTCGAGGACAAGGAAAATCCAAAAAGTTTGCTAAGTTCAGCCTGTACAAGCAGCTCCACAAAAACAACCTCCAACATGCAGACAGCGTCAGCAGCATAGACAGCCAGTCCCGTATGTACTTCTCATTTTGATCTCATTAGTCTCACTGTTATTTGTTGCATACAGTACAATCAGTCCATTGACCATGTTTTTACAATCAGTCCATTGACCATGTTGTTAATGTCTGAATTGTGTATAAAATCCATCAGTCAATATAACAGCATAGTGTACATAGTACATAGAGCACCTATTATACATTTCAAAATAGAAAATGTTTCTCAGTAAAGGAACTTTAATGTCTACATTTTGAAATGTGCTGACTTTACATAGTCAACATCTATTTTATTTTTACTTTAATTATTTTTACTTTGGCATTTTTTTGTGGGAGAGAGCGATGGTGGGAAAACCTACTCCCTATTCCCGGCACGGGGACCCCCAAACTTTCAGATTGCTTCTTATCCACCTTAAGGGCAGAACTTCCTCCCCACTATTTGTGGGAGGTGGTACAGGTGAAATCAGCATATCGTGATGTCGTACTGTCTAGCCAACCACTGTGTCCAGAGGCAGCTTTCTTCAGGGGTATCACTAGCCCAACATCTGTGGTATTATACTCCGATAGGCACACTGTTCAGACTCCTGGGTTGTTCCATTTGCATCAAGTATGGAGGGGGGGGGGGGGGGGGTTGGTGCCTACACCTCTCTGTCACTGTGCAGGCTCCACTGTTTGTGACTACAGTATAAAAAGAGCCTCTCCCTTTCTACAGGCATTACCGATACCGATACTCACAGTAGTCAGCAGAAATTATTCCATAATTTTAAACCACATCGGAAGTTGTTTCATTCCTTGAGTGATTCTGAGCAAAAGTTCACTCAGCATAAGGCTGGTGAGTGAACTTCATTATGTAGCATGCGGTGTGTGGGTACGTGGTACTAATAACCTGTATTGTTCCTTATTTTCTGAGCTTGCAAACTAAAAGCCATTTTTTTCTTCTTCTGAAATAAATTTCGGAATTGTTCCAATGGCATAAATCATCTATTGCATTCCCTTAATAACATCAGGCTCCACCCAGCCACGACATGTCATTTGCATAGGCAGCATGTAGTATAGAAAGAGGAGAGTGAAGCGTAAAGGAACAGCAATAATAGACGTCCAGTTAAGAGAGATAAACCCCAGCCCTCATACAATTTACAGATAAGAACTTACATTTATCACACATCTTGTTACTGAATTCTCAGCTGAAGTGAGAGATACCTGCTGTCATTGCAGGCCAACAGTGCCACTATGCAAAACCAGCAGTGCCATGCAGCATGACACTGCTGGTGTCTGAACAAACACCCCTGCCAGGCACATACATAGCGCATGATTTGACAGAAGGCATGTTTTATATAAAATAACACAATTTCCACATAAATAAAAGGCTAAAAGACACATTAGTCGTTAGTCATTCAGACCTTTTAAGAACTGTGGTGCTTTATAGGAACTAACCCCATAGGTAAGCACCAGAAATATATTTGTAGGTGCCAAGGCTGCCTGGATCCCAGATTTTTCCAGACCCTGCAATAAATGTAAAACCTCAAAGATGGAAATGAAATGAAAAGGAACATTGTAGTTGTAGAACTTTCTGCATTGTGTTGAAGTGGCACAATATATTGTCTTGAATGTATTCTCTAATGTAAAATAACATGGCTATATCTGCGATGTTTACTTTGGTATAAATACTGCACAAACAGTAGTATAAATACTACATGTGCAAACTTAATATAGAGTCTGTGCTAATTGTACTGGTGGTGGTCCTTGTAACACAGATCTCGGGTAAGTGCTTTTCAAGTGTGCGGCTTTACTATACCGGTGTTGGCGTATGATCTGCAGCTTATTATTGATACCGGTGTTGGCGTATGATCTGCAGCTTATTATTGATACCGGTGTTGGCGTATGATCTTTGGCTTAATATTGAGCAATTTATCTTACTCCCTGTTAGTCAAACTGTAACAATCATCATCATCATCATCATCAGGTATTTATATAGCGCCACTAATTCCGCAGCGGCTTTTATCTTCTTTCCAATAACAACTACATTGTAATTTAAGGTAACTTTGCTGTTTGGGTTCATTAAGTTACAAACACGGATGGTGGTCTAAGTTTGACTTTTCATTAAAGGTAACTTGTTCTGAGCAGTACATGATCTATCACTAGTTTTAATAAAATGGCGAAACCTTTTCACATTATACCCAGGTTCTGGAGCTGATTGTTTGCTGTTTGTATATTTGTGCTGTTTGCAGACAGGGGATCTGTCCGTAGTTTACAGACAGGTGTAGGAGAACTTCTGGGGGAAACCCGATTCTGGCATGGAAAAGACTACTGCAACTTTGTCTTCAAAGACTGGGTACAGCTGGATAAACCCTTTGATGGTAAGTTACTAAACCATACATGAGTAACATGCTAGATTACAGTGTTGTTAACGACCAATGTTTCAGTTTCATAACATACTCTCAAAGTCTATTTTACCTTAGTTGCCATTTTTAGAAGCAGGGAACAGTTGATTTCTGATGGCACCCTTTATTGGCTAACTGGACAAATTTAAAATACAAGCTTCCCAGACTACTGTGGACTCTTCGTCAGGCATTATACAGTATAAATTCTTAAATGCAATATACTTATACACACAATTACAAAACAATGAAATTATTTTTTTGATATATGTGGGATGTAAACGTTGTTTAAACATGGATGCACAGATGTTGATTTGCAGAATTAACACGTGACACAAGTCCTGGTTCAGATCATACATACTTGTGAGGTGAGGAGGATTGCAGAGTCTTTTGAAATGTTTTTGAAATAGTATTTGAATAGACATTTATTGGGAGAGACAGTTTAAAGATAACTACACTTTAATGGAATTCATAATGACATATTAAACATCTGTCTCTATATAGGTAACAGTGCAGGGTTGGACATTTTTGCATGAATTTATTTCTGAAGTTCCCCATTAGCACAGTGACTCGTAGGTCATTATTATTGTGGTCACTGCTGCAAGAAAACTGTTTTGTGATTATTATTAACATTCTTTCTTTGCTGCCATGTTGCCCTTTTCCCCTCATTCAGTCCTGTTGTGGGATATGCCACACACACAACTAGGTACACTCAGGGCCGGATTAAGGGAATGGAGGCCCCTGGGCTAAGGGGGCCTCCATTCCCCCGTGAGGGCCCCCCCCCCGTGATCCGAGCTGCCCGCCCCCGGCACTTACATCCTTCTCCAGCGCGCTGTACACTCTTTACTGAGGAGATCTCGTGAGAGTGAGATTCACAAGATCTCCTCAGTAAGGAGACTACAGCGCGCCGGAGAAGGACCGCAGTGAAAGTGCTCAGCAGCACTGATCGCACCGGGGGCGCCCCCGCCCCTGACCGATCAATACTGCTGCTGAGCACTTTCAAGGGCCCCCTGGATGCCATAGGCCCCTGGGCTGTAGCCCAGTTAGCCCTATGGTTAATCCGGCCCTGGGTACACTAAACTGGATGATTTGCAGGAACGGGTACCCCGTCAGTGGTATAGGTGTGTGTGTCTCTCTCTGCAGTCAGGGAGATCTGCGACTGTGCGCTGAACCACTTATAGGAACTACACACAATTGGTTGTTTCAGGTTAGATTGTTGTCTGTATGGTATGAGAGGATAGTAGTTATCATACAGGTTGGCGTACTCTTATAATTTTGCATGGACTTCCAGGTGTCAGGTTTTCTCTAGAGTTTGGTTGAAGTCCAAAAGGTTAATCATAGATATGCCATTTTTTTAAAATTTGAGAATCTCTTGTTTTGGGACTATAACCTTGCTTGAGAAAGACTCTCCCAAGTTCCACTAGATGCTTTGCTCTGTCTATAGCAGCGGTTCCCAAACGTTTGCAGTTCGCGGCACGCTTAGAGTATCCATAATTTTTTCAAGGCACCTCTCCAAAATATTATATTATTATCGAGCAGTCCCCTTTTATAAGTAGTCAAAAAAAATGTAATAAGTATTTAGGTCAGGACAGAAATACTTATTTAGTTGTATACAAAAATAATACACATAAATCCAAGGGAAAAGAATATTTTTATATATATTTTTTTCAATTATATTTCTGTCAAAGAATAATTTACAGCTAACACACACTGTGCCCCCTTCATCCACACACATACTGTGTCCCTTCATCCACACACTGTGCCCCTTCATCCACACACTCTGTGCCCTCCTTCATCCACACACTATGCCCCCTTCATCCACACACTCTGTGCCCCCTTCAGGGCCTGATCAACCACTAGGCTGACCAGGCTGCAGCCTGGGGCGCTGGGTCCCAGGGGGTGCCGCGCTGCGGGTATTTATTTATTTTTTTCCTTTTTTTTTGTAATTAATTTTTTTTGTTCGGGGGGGTGGGGGGCGGGGGGAGGGTCGCCGCGGGGGGTGGACGGCTCGACGATCAAAAGCATTGGTGGTCAGTGGTTAGCAACAGGCAGCCAATCGCTAGGCTGCCTGTTGCTGTGCAGCAGACAGGAAGCAGGATGTCTTCACTTCCTGTCTGCTGATCTGAGGAGTGAGGAGCGACGCTGGCCAGCACAACAACAGGTAAGTGATGGGGGGACTGCCATGCATATCTATAGGGAGGGGGGGAACTACCCTGCATATCTATAGGGAGGGGGGGAACTACCCTGCATATCTATAGGGAGGGGGGGGAACTACCCTGCATATCTATAGGGAGGGGGGGGAACTACCCTGCATATCTATAGGGAGGGGGGGGAGGAACTACCCTGCATATCTATAGGGAGGGGGGGGGGGAACTACCCTGCATATCTATAGGGAGGGGGGGGAGGAACTACCCTGCATATCTATAGGGAGGGGGGGGGAACTACCCTGCATATCTATAGGGAGGGGGGGGAACTACCCTGCATATCTATAGGGAGGGGGGGGACTACCCTGCATATCTGTAGGGAGGGGGGGAACTACCCTGCATATCTATAGGGAGGGGGGGGGAACTACCCTGCATATCTATAGGGAGGGGGGGAACTGCCCTGCATATCCATAGGGAGGGTGGGAACTACCCTGCATATCTATAGGGAGGGGGGGAACTACCGTGCATATCTATAGGGAGGGGGGGGGGGGAACTACCCTGCATATCTATAGGGAGGGGGGGGAAACTACCCTGCATATCTATAGGGAGGGGGGGAACTACCCTGCATATCTATAGGGGGGGAAACTACCCTGCATATCTATAGGGAGGGGGGGGGGAACTACCCTGCATATCTCTAGGGAGGGGGGGGGGGAACTACCCTGCATATTTATAGGGAGGAACTGCCCTGCATATCTATAGGGAGGGGGAGGGGGGACTGTCATGCATATGTATAGGGAGGGGGAGGGGGACTGTCATACAAATCTATAGGGTGGGAGGGGGGGGGGGGCTGCCATGAAAATCTATAGGGAGGGAGAGAGGTTGATATGTATTAAAGAGGGCAGAGGAGGGGGGCTGATATATGTGACTGGGGGAGTTTTGATGTGACGGGGGGATAGCTACAGAGTGGAGGTAAGGAAAATAGCTGCAAGGGGGATGGATGCAGGGTGGGAGGTAAAGAAAATGGCTGCAGCAGGGGTTAAGGAAAATGGCTGCGGGGGGGGATGGGTTGGTGGTTAAGGAAAATGGCTGCAGGGGGTATTTAAAAAATAGAGCAGCTTTGGGGGGCATAATCTTATGATTGTGTTGTGGTCACATGGATGCTCTCTGTGGTCTCAGCAATCACTAGAATACTAAATATTAGTGAGATGGGGCTGGTAGAGGTTTGTATTTGATTGACAACAAATATTCAGATGTTGCTTATATATGCCTGTACAATGGGGTACTTTTAGCTGGCCATAATGGAGTGTTTTGTTTTAACTAAAGGGCCTAATCATTCAGGGTTTGCATTATAATACATTTTTGCATTTTCAAAACAGGACGCCAACTTTCCAGAAGGCAGCGAGAGGATAACAAAGTTGCAAGAGAGAAGAGCAAGAACAGGTAAGAGACAATGGCACAATCTGTCTAAATTTGAATGCTGGAGAATACACCTGAACATTCATATTCAGGAGTGTTCCTATACACCTATATATTCGGAGGAGGAAGGGGGCGCTGCGGCCGTATTAGCCTAGGGCGGCCAGAACCCTTAATCAGGCCCTGGCCCCCTTCATCCACACACTCTGCCCCCTGACTTTGCCTCCTGTGCATCCACGCTCTGCCCCCTCTGTATCCCGCCGTGGACAGGAAGAAGAAAAAAAACGAAAAAAAAAAACTTACCAGCATCCTATCTTCTGCCACTTCTCACTGAATATGTCGGGCGTGATGACGTCATGCCCGGCATTCAGTGAGAAGCGAGGAGGGAGGATGCTGGGTCCCAGGCGCCGTCGGATTGGTATTTTTTTTTTTTTAATCTTCTGCTTCTTCTTCTTCCTGTCTACGGCACCTCTGTGACAGCGCCACGGCACCCCTGGGAGCCGCGGCGCACAGTTTGGGAACCTAGGGGCTATAGCGTCAAAGCGGTTATAGTAGAATTGTATTGCCTGGCTGTAAGTGACTGTAACTAAACAACACATTATAATAATGTACTTAGTAGGGCTATATGATCCAGTCACACAGCAATGTTGGTTTGGAGAGTCAGAGGGTTAAGTATAGAAGGAGAACACATGTATGTTTTGAGTGAACTGTGTAGAGGGATGATGATTGAATAGAATACCCTTGGTAGAGTAAGAAGGTAGATAACTGATAAACTTGCCTGAAGAGATGACTTTTCATTGAATACTTGAGGCTAGGGGCTAAGTCTTATTATACAAGGGAGGGAATTTCACAGAGTTTCCACTTTGAATCTTAGGGGGGTATTCAATTGTTAGCGTTAACGAAAAAAAACGAGCGCTCAAAAAATCTTAGCGTTAATACGGTAATTACTCGCGGAATTTCAGGGAGCGGCGAGCTGAAATTCCGCGAGTAAACTACCGTATTAACGCTTTTCGCGCGCAATATTACCGTATAAACGGTAATATTTTTTGAGCGCTCGTTTTTTTTCGTTAACGCTAACAATTGAATACCCCCCTTAAAGCTCAAAGTAAAATAATATAAAGAGTGCTTGACTTGGGTTAAACTGGAGCAGCCTCTTACTTGAAAAGGATATTTCACATTTTTTTGTTAATAATGTTATGTAAACATATTAATATATACCCAATACAGTGTCCGCCATCTGCATTCATCTCTGTTTAGACTTTATTGACAGATACCAAACACCTAGAATGCCCTGGCATGACATTTCTTCTGTGGTACATGGAAGAGCAGCACGTGACGTTGCAAGGCACTTCATTCAGCGCTGGAACTTCACAAAGGTGTGTGGTTCATTGGTGTTCTGCTGTACAAATACTAGAGTCCTCTATACTAGCTCTGCTTTATGACTTTGGCTGTTAGACTGTACACCTTATTGTTTAAGTTGTTTAATCTTCTGTTTTAGATCATGAAGCCTAAGTACCGTTCTCTTTCCTACCCATTCCTGCTTCCAAAATCCCACAAAACAGCCAAGGAGATGCCCTATCAGGTGCCAGGGTCGGTTCATGCCAGAGCACAGGTAGGTGTGGCGTCTGCTAGATTTCAAAACCGTAAAAAACACTGACATAGAAGTCATTATGTTTATTGTTACAGAGGTTAAAAGCATTATTGCACTTCAGCAAATGGAAAACCTGCCCGCCCTCTCCTGGTTCATGCTCTACGTGACAGTTACATGTAACCATAAGCTTTCCACAGCCGAGGAAATATGAAGAAATAGAGCCAGTGTTTCACGTAGTAGAAGAGTTGGGGAAATTGTGATACATCCTCATCTTTGGTGCATACATTTTATAGTGTGTTTTAGGTGTGGTTGTGAAATGAAGTATCTGACAAATGTCAGCTGTATTACTAACATGAAAACGTTATTGAAGATAAGGGCTCCTTATGAAATTTGTTAGTCAACAGCAGCATGTTAAACTGTAATATACTGTTATACCCAATGTTCTCTGTAAATTAAGGGATATCAAAATAAGGGTTAAAATCTTAAATCTAATGGCACCTTCACCGTATAGAGCTGCATTGAGATTCTGCTCATCAGTTTAACTAACTATGCACTATAACACTGTGATGTCCAGACTGCTCAGTGTAGAGACAACAGTGGTCATGCTCTACAGGAAGAGAAAAGGACATCAGCATTATACGGTGATCCCCTTTGCACAAAATTATGTCTAGAAATGTCACATTTGCCAATGCAATACAGCATATTGACATACTAATGGAGTGCAGCATGTGAGGTGGACGGTGGGCTGTGTGCTGCTGAGAATATCACTGTCAGGCCCCCTATTTGATGTGATTTACTGTTAGCTGCTAATGAGACCAGCTGATGTTCATTCACAAATTCCTCATCAGCTTTCAGCCTATACATGTCCTTTCCTAGCACACCGGCCTCTGCTGAATCATTATGGCTTCCCCCTAGACCCTTCTGTCCTGATCCCATCCTTTTCTGACTACTACCCTGCACCAGGGTCTGTATAGGTTCTGTAGTCCCATTGGTTCCCCTTTGTAGTTGTTTCTGTCCATCTTGGCCTTGCTCACTGCTCGTGGCGCAGCTAAGATGGCGACCACCGGGAATTTGTTTACCCTGAAGATAAAAGTTGCTACCATAAGACCCCGAATATCTCAGTGGTCCCCAGGGCACAGCAACATCTATATCTCCTGTGTAGTCTGCCACTTTTACCTCAGAGTGTGTGCGACAAGGAGGACAGACATTCCTCCTTGTTCATCATCATCATTATTTATTTATGTAGTGCCACTAATTCCGCAGCGCTGTACAGAGAACTCATTCACATCAGTCCCTGCCCCATTGGAGCTTACAGTCTAACTTCCCTAACATAGACACAGAGAGAGAGAGAGAGACTAGGGTCAAGAGCACCTGGAGGAAACCCACGCAAACACAGGGAAAACATACAAACTCCACACAGATAAGGCCATGGTCGGGACTCGAACTCATGACACCAGTGCTGTGAGGCAGAAGTGCTAACCACTAGGCCACTGTGCTTGTTGTTCCCATGGGTCTTAGGGAAATAACATCTAAGCATAACACCTGTGCACATGAATGTACTATTGTCTGTCTCAGAACAAATGTACAAAATGTATTGTTTCACAATACATGCCACGCATTATACAAACCAGCATCAAGTACATGTAAATTCAGGTGATCCTATATCTGACCATTTTAAGTTCGTGATAACTTCCCAACGCACTGTAATAGCTCACAAACACTCAGGGCTAGATTTACTAAGCTGGGGGTTTGAAAAAGTGGGGATGTTGCCTATAGCAACCAATCAGATTCTAGCTGTCATTTTGTAGAAAGTACTAAATAAATGAAAGCTAGAATCTCATTGGTTGCTATAGGCAACATCCCCACGTTTTCAAACCTGCAGCTTAGTAATTCTAGCCCACAGTAGTAATTCACACACATGTCCTTTAATGTCCGTACCTTAACATGACTTTAGATGTTCAATGTTGTATTTGTTTGTTCCATATATTCAAATCTAATACCTTTCTGTATTGTTTGTATATATTTGCATGGGTCACTAGTATTTCTTTCACGTAGGGCAGCTTGTATTGGGCTTAGTGATCCTGTCATAGAGTACATATCCAGTTCACACAGCCAGTTCAAAGTACAGCACATGTTGATGGAACAAGTGTGGGTCCTCAATGAGGAGCTGCAGTGAGAGGCTGCTTTCTGCCATCCAATGCAGGGAGATGTTTCCCAGACATTGGCACTTTCCATAGATCTGTGGGCGTCTCCTCCATACAGAAGAATTGTCAGCAGAAAAACACTGTGCTTGGAAACAGATGGAGGGACCTGGAGCAGATGGAAAGTGGAACTTGACTAGTGCTCCTGTCTTATGCAGAATGCTGGAAAATATCATATTTAAATATTGTCCTCCCCTCTAGCAGAGTTTGGGGGAAAGCATCAAACTTCCTTTTATGAGCAATACCAACATAAAGTAATGTCTGTAGTCTGGGCTGTGTTTATAAGTCCTGCTAAGCAGCAAAGCACATCACAGCCACTGTGACCCATTGCATTTCTGGTTCTCATTCACTGTACCCACTTCATCATGTGAAATGTTTTTATTTCTCTGTCTCAGTGTATAAAGCAGTAAGAAAGATGACTGAAACCTGTCTGAGAATCATACCAAATAAGTAACTTAGAACGTCCTGGATACTATTTAGTGACGCTTAGAACTGAAACGTTCTATATATTGTAGAAGTAAATAATGTGTATTCTGACTTTGACCTCCGTTTTAAGATGCTGATGCCTTATATTTTGTGATGATGGCGTAGTGGTTAGCACTTCTGCCTCACAGCACTGGGGTCATAAGTTCAATTCCCGAAGATGACCATATCTGTGTGGCGTTTGTATGTTCTCCCTGTGTTTGCGTGGGTTTCCTCCGGGTGCTTCGGTTTCCTCCCACACTCCAAAAACATACTGGTAGGTTAATTGGCTGCTAGCAAAATTGACCCTAATCTCTCTCTGTCTGTCTGTCTGTGTATATTAGGGAATTTAGACTGTAAACCCCAATGGGGCAGGGACTGATGTGAGTGAGTTCTCTGTACAGCGCTGCAGAATCAGTGGCGCTATATAAATAAATGATGATGATGATGACCTTCTCACAAACATTTAGGCAGCCATAGCTGTCGTCAAGGTCATGGTCGTTCTTAAGCTGTGTAATATAGATCATTTTTGTATGTGTCATCCCATGTGACCTATAAGTAAGGAAGATGCTTATGTTGTGTATATAAAATATAATATTATAACTCTCCTTTTATCAAACTCCTTTCTCTGTTATGCTTTAACATTAGTTTTTATCTTTGTGAGATGGACAAATGTCTACTGATATTTTACAGACTCTCACATGATTGTTGTATGTTATCTTCAAGGTATTAGGAATAGAGCACATGGCAACATTTCAAACTAGATGCTATTAGCATTGCTATAAATAGACGGCTACATCTTCCTGTCTGTATTATTTGAATATAGTACACATTTACTTATTGTCCGACTTATTGGCTGCCATATGCAATATTATCTACACCTTTGTCATCTGTTTTCTTTATTTCTGTGTAAAATGTGAAAATAATTGGGCACTTTTATACAAGTGTTCTTAGGTCAGATTTGCTAGTTTGCAAACAGTGGAGTTCACCATAATGTAGCTTTGGATAGTAAATTGTTAATACGTTTTGCTAGTAGCATTTTCTTAGAATGATGAAAGAGTGGAACAAGCCATGCTTACGTGTTTTGTGGGTGAGGCACTGATAGTAATCCACAAGCATTCTCCTTGTACCAGGACACTGCTGTCCCCAGATAGTGATCTGTCAGATGGAATACCTTTAATGCTGGTGTGGAAAAATGAACTGTAGCGCTAAAATATACTCCTAAAGCTCCCCCTGCTGGTTCAATGTATGTATTGTATTCTTTATTCTGACGATGTAATACAATAAGAGATTTATTTTTATCTAACATAGCAGCTTTATGTCACCAGCAGTAGGTTGTCCGAGGGAAGAGATTAATAGTAAACAATCCATTAGTAGTTCTCTGATTGTGTGCTGAACGTACTGTATATTTGGAAAATTATGGAGGACAAAGGCTATCGTTGTTTTTTTTCTCCGTGTAAAAGGTATGAGTAATAAGTGTGATTGATAGTATCTGTTTTTTAAACTGAACGCTATGAGCTTAGTCATTTGTTCAGCTTATTCATAAGCAATAGGGTCACTTCTTCCTGGTGTTGCATCATTACTGGAAATCATAATTGTTTCCATAAACTCTCTATGCACCCCTCCCTTGTTACCTGCAATATGACCCTCAACTAGTTCTCTGTCTGTTACTATAAAACTAAGCACACAAGCTGCAGTATCCCAGCGTGTGTTGCCCTAAAACAAGACCGATGCCAGATCGTCCAATTATGAATCCGATTTTTATTGGGTAAATAAAATTTTTATTTGGAAAATACACTTTGAAGATAGCAGCTATCATCTTGTGCATTCATCTTCCAGTTGCACTGATAGTCCCTATTGAACCTGGGCCAAGTGTCTGAATAGTTACCAATATCATCCAGTTTGGCCAACCGTACGTGGCTCTGTCTTACTTGATATGCTGATGCTCCATTTGAAATATTGGAATTGGCAGATATTGAAGTGTGAAGGCTCCAAAATTGACTTATAGAGAAACGTTCACATTTGCATTCATCAGATGACCAGTATGTGATCGGTGCTGATTGCAGTACCAGGACCCTATGTGATCCAGCCGGACAAGTGTGGACAGATTGATCCTGTTGCTCAGCACTCGGGCTGAGCAGTGTGTTTGACCTGTGAGTGCTCAGATTGAGGCCTTTACACAACTTCCTTCTGGTGAGACACCTCTAAGTATCGTCCCTGCCATCAATGATAACACTTTTGTATGGAGCCTGCTAGCTGGTTATACATTTATCCACAATTCTTTTTCTTCCTTTTTACAAACAGGTTGTGAAAATTGCTCAGTTCATTAAGATCACATAGTATACTAGAAGCTATGATAAGAGTGATTGTTTGGACATGAACTTGATTTTTTGCTGTTTTAATAAATACCAGTCTTGCACCATAATCACTTCTTCAAAGCAAAATAGACCTATAACGATCTATTTATCAAAAAGCACTGTATCTAACCTAGTGACTTTGCTGTGCTTCCTGTAATATTTAAACAAAGGCATGGACATCCTGAAGCCTGAAGGTTTCTCACACCATGTTTAATTTTCTGTATAATTCTATGAAAATACTACCACATATCTTGTGTCTGGGATATCCTGGTATCCTAAGTTATTACAGCTAAAATACTTACACCCCTAGCGTTTCTCACAGTTGTCAAAGCCTAATCCAGGTGTCAACATCTGCAGGAAAGGGAGGTTCAGACTGCGCGGTGTCACTTATTAGCGCAGCTGCTGACTTAATCTTGTCATCAGCTGAGGCTTAGTCCAGTCAGCGCCTGTGTTAATAACTGTGACTCTATGAATTTGAACTGATCCTGATTATCAGCAGCGAGACAGTGCTATATCTAAGCACTAGTGTCAGGGCGTTCTAAGCAACTGTTTTGGTTCCTGGTACGTGAAAACTCATTTAAGGGGATGGGAATGTTGTGTATAAATGTTATTTCCGATGGGAGACCAATTGATATTATGATCTTTGAATTAGATACTGTATTTTACCTATTCCACCTATTTAAAAAAAACACAGTGATATGGGTTAACCGGTGGAGGCTAATCTTTTACCCTCATTATTCCATGCAGACCACACTTTTCTGATAAGCGTGTGTAAAATACTAAAAACTACTAAACCGCGTGTGATGTTTCCCTATGTGAATATATCTAACATCAGCTAATCCCGCAGTTTTGTATTTTATTCCTAGGTGATCCGTTCTGCAGCAGACTGGTCAGCAGGTATTAAGTACCATGAAGAGTCTATCCACAATGCTTATGTACATGTGATAGAAAATAGCAAGCACTACATTTACATTGAGGTAAGAACACGCTGCTTGTTGTGTACACATTGTGTTCACCCACTGTATGCATTTGTTTAGAAGGGAAGGCAGAAAAACATGAAAAAATCTTAAATAAAAATGTCAGCGATTACTGTGGAATCATGAAGCTTTCAGCAGAACATATTAAATTGCAATCGTGATTAAAGCCTAAAGAATCATTACATTTCATTTAAATGGCAAAGTAACTAATGAATATCCTTTTAACTAAATACTATATTACCAAGACCCGCTCTTTCCCAGGAGAGCATTAATCTTACGAGTTTCACATGTAGGCTGATTATATTTGTATTTTGGCGTAGGGTAACTTAGATATGTAATTGTAAGCCCTCTCATAGAAATGATAATATGGAAAATATTATGTCATTTGGCCACAATAACATATAGAGCTGACTATTTCCTCAGATGTATAGGCTCTGGAGAGGGAGAGGTGGAAATTAGGGATTTGTTTCAAGAAAGGGAGGACTAGTAGGTGATATCTTCTTTTTAACCAGTGTCACAAACATTTGGGGCTTTGTCGTCCAGGCTGAGATGTAGGATACTACGGTAACCATTGAGTTCCAAGTCTCTCCATATATTAATTCTCTGGCATTAATCCTGACTACAGCTGCTGCCAAGTCCCAAGTTTTCCTGTGTACCGAGTCTTTCACATTAACCCTGGTCACAGCCATTGTTCTGTTCCAAGTTATCCTGTATACTGAATCTTCAGTATTTACTCCAGTCACTGTTAGCAATAAGTTTAAAGCTATTCTTGGTACCAAACCTCTGGCATTAACACTGACACTGGCTGTTCTCCAGTTCTCCAGTGCATCAAGTCTGCAGCTTGTTAGTGTGCTGCCTTGTATTTATTTCCCTGACTGCTGTCTTTGACAATTATTTGGCTACCAGCCATTGGGTTTCATGCCTGCACATACACACACTGCTGGTAAGCTGTAGATATTGTGATATGATTGACAGCATACTGAGCTTGGAAGATAGCAGAGTACATACTACACATTATTTCAGTATTTCACTCCAAACTGTCTAGAAAAATAGGAACCATTTGATAGAAGGCCATAAGTTATCAACTCCTGACCTCCTGTAACTCAATTCCCAGCAGCTCCCACACCTAGGCTTGGGTCCCTGCACCTATGCCACCGCCTGTTAATATGCAGGGGGAGGCTGGACTTTGGGGGAGGGGGGGCAGGGGGGCATCTGCCACAAAATGTTAACCATTATGGATTGGTTACACATAGAGTGTAAGGTGTTGTATCTGGATCTCTATCACTCAACTACATCTATTTACTACTGTATACAATCCATAAAGCTTTAATAATGAAATAAGGGCATGGATTGACAGTCATACAGGATGGGGCATAAAGATCTCCCATAATTCGAGGGGGCACTGTGTGAGTTGTATTGGGGGTAAAGAGGTGGGGTAGATTTAATTCGGTAGGTTAGGCTCTGCCATTTTTAGTACCCATCATGAATTGGACCAGTGAACATCGGGGCTTTGTTGTTCAAGCATATTATGTGAACAATCGTTCTGTGATAACGAAGCAGAGAGTGTTCCATACACGCTTCGCTCAGAGTCAAACTGCATCTGTACCAAATAGGAAAACGATTTTGCTAATGATTTCAAATTTTTGGGCCCCAAACTGGATAATGTGGATACAGAACATGTATGGTTTCAACAGGATGGGGCCACAGTTCACACAGCACAACGTTCGCTCGGAGTGTTCCCTGGGTGTTTGATCTCTTTAAGGGGAGAAGTGGGGTGGCCGGCACGGTCACCAGATTTAAGCCCATATGGCTTTTTCCTTTGGGGATATATGAAGGAAAAGGTTTTCAAACATCGTCCTCAATCTCTTGAGGATTTGAAGGAAAGGATCAGACAGGAAATCCAAGACATTCCACCTGATATGACCAGGAGAGTGATGGAGAAATTCTGGGAACGTCTTCAGCAATGTATTTCCAACGATGGCCGCCATTTGTCTGATATGATTTTTAAAACCCATTAAAACAAAACTAGTTTTTATGTTCTTTTCAGAAATAAATATAATGTTTTCCTAAATAGTTTTGTTAATTTTTTATACCCTTTCAAAATGTGGGAGATCTTTATGTCCCACCCTGTATTATAAACTTATACCGTCACTTCTGTGAGGATAGGAGATAAAAGAGACAGGAAAAGCTGAATATGTCTTCTAAACTTATTTAATATGGGGAAAGCAAACCATGAGACTGTGCTCCATCTCAAGCAGACAAGCTGTCTTCAACCTCCCAAACTGGTTCCTGCACTGAATGGATGGACAATTCAGGTGATGAGGACATAACCTATTATCCCTGCAAGTCTTCAGCTGCGTTATCTTGTGCATTTATGAAACAATTAATGAGGTATCTTTTGAAACCTGTTAAAATGGATCTGAAAGAAGGATAATCTAAAGTATATAAGGCAAAGAGTGGAGCTATTGGAGGACACACAAGTGACCACTGTAGCTACCGCACATCCTTGTCCAATGTTTCCTCGGGTTATAAGAAGCAACTCGATCATCTTTGCCTTCAAAACAATGATAAAGAGAATGGAAGCAGAAACAATCTGAGAAATAAAGGAGTAACAGAACCATTATGTCCAAAGCAGCTGTATTACATCCTGATAACATACTTATCAGGATGTAATATAGGTTGACCAGGTCACTGCAACACTTTGTCAGCCATAAAGGGCCTGGTGATTAAAACAAGCAGATGTTTAGGAACACTTGAATTTCTGCCTATACATATAATAAGTGACATCCCACTTACTCTAGCAGTGTGTTACAGGTCAGTGTTATAGGTCAATGCTAGTTAATGTTCAGAGAAGATTTTTCTATATAATCTTTGCTTTGGGGAAAGTGGACTACATTATAAAATAATTGGATACTAACATCATGCAGTGTTCTGTAGCATGTTTGATATTTCTTTGTCCCTCCTGCACTTCTGCTCCCTCTGTCATCACACTGCTGCTAAGCTGAGGCTGAGCTTGTTACTTTAATATGTCTGTGACACCACATCCAAGTGGCAGTTCATTATGGCTATTTACCATGCAGTACTGTTAAAGTGTGTTTCTATATCTACAGAAAAATATCAGAACAAGTATGCACATGTTCATAGAGCAATAACATTTTCTTACTAGAAACCAATGTTGTCAAGAGTAAAAATGGCATTGAAAGCAACACTTCAACTCATAAGACTCTTATATACCTTTTATCAAGATATAATAGCTGTCTAAGTACTCTTCCGCTTGTCATTTACATATTCATATAAGGCATTTTTATATCTGACCATGGTTCATTTTTTTGTTGTATTGTTCTATTTTTAGTATATATCAAGCAGTAATTTCATTACCCACTTATATCCAGTTTTTATAAATCATTTTACACCTTTTACACAGATGTTACTCTTTTTTCTGATCTTTTTGAATGAAAGATTGTCTTGAGAGCTTACATTCTACATGAGATAGAGGGAACAAGGGACAGATGGGTGTAGTGTGGGCAGGCTGGTTGAACGTGTGTAGTTTTAGCTAAGATGTTATAGACAACATTAGCAGGTATACCCCAATAACTCCAATGCCCTATTTCATGTCACATCCTCTATAAAACTGTATTACTTTGAATTTGTTCCAGAACCAGTTCTTCATCAGTTGTTCTGACAGTAAAGTTGTGTTTAACAAGATTGGAGACACAATTGCTCAGAGGATCATTAAAGCTCACAGGTAACTATGTTCTTTTTATATAACACAATGTACATTCCCTCCAGCAAAGTCTTAAGGCACTGAAACATAATAAATGTTTTTGCTTATTTGTGCCTACTACAATGAAACATACATGCTAGATATACTGTAATTCCTTTTTACACACACACACACCGACACACACACACACACACACACACACACAGTGACCTGAGACTGACGCCCTGCTACCAGGCCCATAGGCAAACCGAGGGGGGGGGGGGGGGGGGTTCCAAGTGCCTGGAAACCCCCCTCCAAGCCTGGGGCACTATATAATTGAGGTGGCTGGTCCTGCTCCCGCTTCACACAGCTCTGCTTGAAAAGGGAGAGCTGCGTGGACCTAATAGTAGTGCACGCAGCATTGCCCATGTATATTATGGGGATAGAGTTGGAGAGCAGCCAAGCACTGTCTAAAATTATAGCCACGCCCCCATGCATGCTGGTCACGCCCACTAGCGGCATGGTGTGGAAACCCCCTCTACAAATCCTGCGTTTGCCCCTGAGGCCATACTCCCATTGAAGCAGAAATTAGCCTTCAACTTGTTTTCCTCACTAAACATTAGATTTTTTTTCACTTTCCAGAACTATTAGGCTGCAAAAAACCTTCAAAAATACTATTTTTATGTTATCAAATGAAAGAGCG
The DNA here is from genome assembly GCF_038048845.1 of Mixophyes fleayi. Classification (NCBI taxonomy): domain Eukaryota; kingdom Metazoa; phylum Chordata; class Amphibia; order Anura; family Limnodynastidae; genus Mixophyes; species Mixophyes fleayi. Next base: position 107,100,785 of record NC_134404.1, on the reverse strand, counting down.
ACATGGAGCTCAGATTGTACTGTGTCTGTTTCATAGGGAAAACAAAAGGTATCGAGTGTATGTAATCACTCCGCTGCTTCCTGGTTTCGAAGGAGATATTACAACTGGAGGGGGAAATGCTCTGCAGGCCATCATGCACTTCAACTACAGGTGACCTGGCACATCTTACACATAAACAGAGACTTAGAGAAGATACAGGATTATGTATCTACAAAAATTAATATGCTCCTTTAATGAGATGTTTTCTCTTCAGCTATGTACCAGATACTCATAATATTGTCTTTTGTATTACATTGCAGCATATGCTTGTCTCGATTTTAATTAATTTTCTATCTATCTATCTATCTATCTATCTATCTATCTATCTATCTATCTCATATCTATCTATCTCATACCTATGTATCTATCTTTGTCATATCTATCTATCTATCTATCTCATATCTATCTATCTCATATCTATCTATCTATCTCATATCTATCTATCTATATATCTCATATCTATCTATCTATCTATCTATCTATCTATCTATCTCATATCTATCTATCTCATACCTATGTATCTATCTTTGTCATATCTATCTATCTATCTATCTATCTATCTATCTATCTATCTATCTCATATCTATCTATCTCATATCTATCTACATATATCTATCTATCTCATACCTATCTATCTATCTATCTTTGTCATATCTATCTATCTATCTATCTATCTACCTATCTTTGTCATATCTATCTATCTATCTATCTATCTATCTATATATCTATCTATCCATCTCATACCTATCTTATCTATCTATCTCATACCTATCTATGTATCTTTGTCATATCTATCTATCTACCTATCTTTGTCATATCTATCTATCTATCTATCTATCTATCTATCTATCTATCTATCTATCTATCTACCTATCTTTGTCATATCTATCTATCTTTGTCATATCCATCTATCTACCTATCTTTGTCATATCTATCTATCTATCTATCTACCAATCTTTGTCATATCTATCTATCTATCTATCTATCTATCTATCTATCTATCTATCTACCAATCTTTGTCATATCTATCTATCTATCTATCTATCTATCTATCTATCTATCTACCAATCTTTGTCATATCCATCTATCTACCTATCTTTGTCATATCCATCTATCTACCTATCTTTGTCATATCTATCTATCTATCTATCTATCTATCTATCTATCTATCTATCTATCTATCTTTGTCATATCTATCTATCTTTGTCATATCCATCTATCTACCTATCTTTGTCATATCTATCTATCTATCTATCTATCTATCTATCTATCTATCTACCAATCTTTGTCATATCCATCTATCTACCTATCTTTGTCATATCTATCTATCTATCTATCTATCTATCTATCTATCTATCTATCTATCTATCTATCTACCTATCTTTGTCATATCTATCTATCTTTGTCATATCCATCTATCTACCTATCTTTGTCATATCTATCTATCTATCTATCTATCTACCTATCTTTGTCATATCCATCTATCTACCTATCTTTGTCATATCTGACTATCTATCTACCTATCTTTGTCATATCCATTCTTTCTACCTATCTTTGTCATATCCATTCTTTCTACCTATCTTTGTCATATCTATCTATATATCTATCTATCTACCTATCTTTGTCATATCCATCTATCTATCTTTGTCATATCTATCTATCTATCTATCTATCTATCTATCTATCTACCTATCTTTGTCATATCCATCTATCTACCTATCTTTGTCATATCTATCTATCTATCTATCTACCAATCTTTGTCATATCCATCTATCTACCTATCTTTGTCATATCTATCTATCTATCTATCTACCAATCTTTGTCATATCCATCTATCTACCTATCTTTGTCATATCTATCTATCTATCTATCTATCTATCTATCTATCTATCTATCTATCTATCTATCTATCTACCTATCTTTGTCATATCTATCTATCTTTGTCATATCCATCTATCTACCTATATTTGTCATATCTATCTATCTATCTATCTACCTATCTTTGTCATATCCATCTATCTACCTATCTTTGTCATATCTATCTATATATCTATCTACCTATCTTTGTCATATCCATCTATCTACCTATCTTTGTCATATCTATCTATATATCTATCTATCTACCTATCTTTGTCATATCCATCTATCTATCTTTGTCATATCTATCTATCTATCTATCTATCTACCTATCTTTGTCATATCCATCTATCTCTCTTTGTCATATCTATGTATCTATCTATCTCATATCTATCTATCTATCTATCTCATACGTACCTATCTATCTACCTATCTATCTATCTACCTATCTTTGTCATATCTATCTATCTATCTATCTATCTATCTATCTATCTATCTATCTATCTATCTATCTATCTATCTATTGTTCGTATATTATTGTTGGTATTATGATGATGAGACTGTTTTGTGTGATGCAGCATTTTGTCTTCCTGTTTACCCTTTTGTACAGGCATCTGTGTTTTAGCTCCCTCTAGTGCCCATTTTTGTGTAGCTTCTTCTTTTTTTTTTCTTTTTTGTCTTGTGGCTGCTGCACATTGTATTGTAGGAACTCTGCAGTTTCTATTGTCTCATCCTGTAATGTGGAGATGATAAAGTGCTAGTTTTGGCCGATTTTTCCTCTGTTTATCTAAGTTTATGAAATGTTGCACACATGCAGACTTGATACACATTGTTGCTACAGCTGAACTATTTGGAACACATTTTCCATTTTTCCCACCATGAACTGTTAAGTCTGTTTACTCACTGCACTCCCATTACTGTGGTTGTCTCCTGACTTTGCTGTTTTCTGATTGTCTCTCTTGTAACATATTTATAGAACCATCTGCAGAGGAGAACATTCCATTATTGAACAGCTGAAAGCAGAAAGTGAGTTTAATTTTTTCCCTTCTCTTGTTCCCATTGTGACAATTGTGAAATCATTTAAAAAAAATCATTTGTTAAATTTGGGTTTTGTTTTCTAGATAAATTAATATATTGTTTACCAGAAATAAAAATAAATAAATTTAAACTTATAAATGTCAGTGTATATTTTTGGGCAATGGTATTGGCAATAAATAATTTATTTACTCAGACACATTAAAGGTATCTAATAATGTAAAGAAATTACTAGAGTTCTTTTGGCACATGTTCTGTTAATGATCCATCATGATGTACCTAGACACAGGTCTGTGATTCTGTCCGGTAACAGATCATAAAGCAGATTAGCTAATGCAAGCAGGGCAAACAGCGCAGACCAGCCAGATGTATATATGGCTTAATATTATACAAAGGTGTCAGCGCTCAAGTGCTACATCTACAGGAATATATATATATATATATATATATATATATATATATATATATATATATAATGCACTAAGAACAACATTTCTTACCAAAACGCAATGTATCAAATATTAATAATGCCCATCTTTAAAGACCTTTTATGGCAATTTAAGTACTCTTCTGCTTGTTACTCTTATAAGGGATTACTATAAGTGCATTGTTGTGCGGAATGTTCAGCAAATTATGTTTCAATACTTGGAAAAATGGAGACCAGTAGAACAATATGATAAACAGTTTAACAACAGCAAGCTCTATACTCATCATAAATGTTGTCTCTCCATCCTAATTACAGTCAAGCCCATAAATATTGGGACATCGACACAATTCTCTTATTTTGGGCTCTATACACCACCACAATGGATTTGAAATGAAACTAACAAGATGTGCTTTAACTGCAGACTTTCAGCTTTAATTTGAGGGTATTTACATCCAAATCAGGTGAACAATGTAGGAAGTACAACGGTTTCTATATGTGCCTCCCACTTTTTAAGGGACCAAAAGTAATGGGACAAACTAAACAATCCTACATTAAACTTTCACTTTTTAATACTTTGTTGCAAATCCTTTGCAGTCAATTACAGTCTGAAGTCTGGAAGACATAGACATCACCAGACGCTGGGTTTCATCTCTGGTGATGCTCTGCCAGGCCTCTACTGCAAATGTCTTCAGTTTCTGCTTGTTCTTGGGGCATTTTCACTTCAGTTTTGTCTTCAGCAAGTGAAATGCATGCTCAATCGGATTCAGGTCAGGTGATTGACCTGGCCATTGCATAACATTCCACTTGTTAGCCTTAAAAAACTCTTTGGTTGCTTTTGCAGTATGCTTCGGGTCATTGTCCATCTGCACTGTGAAGCGCCGTCCAATGAGTTCTGAAGCATTTGACTGAATATGAGCAGATAATATTGCCCGAAACACTTCAGAATTCATCCTGCTGTTTTTGTCAGCAGTCACATCATTAATAAATACAAGGGAACCAGTTCCATTGGCAGCTATGCATACCCACACCATGACACTACCACCACCATACTTCACTGATGAGGTGATATGTTTTGGATGATGAGCAGTTCCTTTCCTTCTCCATACTCTTCTCTTCCCATCACTCTGGTACAAGTTGATCTTTGTCTCATCTGTCCATAGGATGTTGTTCCAGAACTGTAATGGCTTTTTTAGATGTTGTTTGCCAAACTCTAATCTGGTCTTCCTGTTTTTGTGGCTCACAAATGGGTTACATCTTGTGGTGAACCCTCTATATTCAATCTTGTGAAGTCTTCTCTTGATTGTTGACTTTGACACATATACACCTACCTCCTGGAGAGTGTTCTTGATTTGGCCAACTGTTGTGAAGGGGTTTTTCTTCACTAGGAAAAAAATTCTTCTGTCATCCACCAAAGTTGTTTTCCGTGGTCTTCCGGGTCTTTTGGTGTTGCTGAGCTCTCCTGTGCGTTCTTTCTTTTTAAGAATTTTCCAAACAGTTGATTTGGCCACATCTAATGTTTTTGCTATCTCGCTGATAGGTTTGTTTTGATTTTTCAGCCTAATGATGGCTTGCTTCACTGATAGTGACAGCTCTTTGGATCTCATATTGAGAGTCAACAGCAACAGATTCCAAATGCAAATGACACACCCAGGGCCACCATCAGGGGGGTACAGGGAGTACAATAGTATGGGGCCCAACAGTAGAGAGGGGCCCCACCACCCATAGGAGAGGGGACCTATTAGGGGAGGGGACCTCCACAGTGAATTAAGGGAGGTAGCAGGTGCCATTTCTAGGCAGCAGCTGCTCCTGAAATGTGAGAGTTGGTGTGGGGAGAGACCTCTATGTGTAATTAAGGATGCGGCAGCAGGCCCCCTTGTAGGCAGCATGTCTGCCTCCACTCCCAAGATGTTGGTGCCCCACAGCTGCCGTCATTTGCTCCAGTTCCAGCCCTCCAGGTGTCTGGCGCCCGGACAGAGCTGTGACAAGGCAGAGAGGCTCCCTGCAGCATCGCTGATGTCATATAATTAATAACGTCACAGCGCTATCATTGGAGAGGAGCCGAAAGGAGACAGCAAAAAGACGCAGAGGGGTAAGTAAACTACTGCAGGGATTAGATGGAACCGGGTCATGGGGGGGGGAGTGAATGTAGAGAATGCGGGCGGGAGGCAAATGTTGGGTAGAGAATAATTTATAAATGAGGGTGAAGTAGGAGAAAGAGGGAGGGGGGCCCTGCCCTGTCTGTTACATTTGTACTGGGTCCCGTAATTTCTGGTGGCAGCCCTGGACACACCTAGAATCAACTCCAGACCTTTTACCAGCTTAATTGATGATAAAATAAGGAGGGAATAGCCCACATATATCCATGAAATAGCTTTTGAGTCGATTGTCCCATTACTTTTGGTCCCTTAAAAAGTGGGAGGCACATATAGAAACCATTTTACTTCCTACACTGTTCACCTGATTTGGATGTAAATACCATCAAATTAAAGCTAAAAGTCTGCAGTTAAAGCACATCTTGTTAGTTTCATTTCATATCCATTGTGGTGGTGTATAGAGCCCAAAATATGAGAATTGAGTCGATGTCCCAATATTTATGGACTTGACTGTATGGGCTGTACACCTATTAGGACTATACCAAGGCTACAACATATTACACCTCCTACACAGATAATGAATGAGAAAAGGGATACACGCACCAATGTTCCATGGAACAGGGTAAACTCATACTACCAAAGTCGTGTGGCCTTGCAATGTTGCGACATAGCCTTGCATTTGGGGGGAGTGTCCTGTGTGGGTATGGGGGTAGCCTAAATTGCTAGAAGTGAAATTGGGAATGCTTGGGGGTACAGGGATGTAGTGAAGTATTTTTGATCCAAGTAAGAAAGACTTACACCATACTAAGTACATCAGAGATGTATAGGAGGAGGAATTTACCACACAATCATGTATTTGGAAGAGTGCAGAAAAAGAAAGTAGTGATGGCAAATTAAATTGAGGCTTCTTATGAAAAATGGTGCACAGTAAAAAGGTACTGTACCTCATAGCAAATTAGTTTCTACCTGCCATTGGTTATAACACCTTTTTCTGGAAGAAAACCCAGTTATTGCAACTTGAACAGACATTGCCTGCTCTCTAATAATGTGTCCTTCCACCTTGGGGAACTAGCTCACACTGATACATACAAGTTGTTATTACCTGCAGTCAATACAGAGATTTTTGAACTTACAAGTGCTATTTTCTATTATTTTCAGTTGGGGACAAGTGGTTAAACTACATATCATTCTGTGGTCTTCGAACACATGCAGAGCTGGAAGGAAACCTGGTTACTGAGCTGATCTACGTTCATAGCAAGCTGCTTATTGCTGATGATAATACAGTCATTATAGGTAAGAGAGTGAGCCCATCTTATCTAAGCTTCATGCAGGGCCGGACTGGGACTAAAAATCAGCCCTGGCATTTAAGGTACACAGGCCCACCTCAGTTCCAGCAGGAATGAAAATATGTGCCGCCGCGTAGCGGTGGCGCTGAACACGGCGTGACCTCATTGTGTTGTGGGTGTGGCCAACATGGGGCATTGATACATACATTATAATAATACATTACATTTAGCATTTTAGACAAATACACAGGCCCTACTGTTAGAAGCACACAGCGTTGCCTTCACAAGCAGTACGTTGTGAAGCGGGACATACCTCCCAACTGTCCTTGCAGTCGGACCAAATCCTGACTAAGGGAGACAGTCATCCAAATTCAGGACTGCCCTACCAGATTCAGGACAGTTGGCAGACTGTCCTGCTCTCTCCTACCTGTCTTGGTCACTTTCACCACTTGTAGCAGATGGTTTCTTTAGCTCAGTTCATTCTTGTCTCGAACCTGGAATATTGGATGCCCTATTTTGAAAAAAAAAATGGGTACATGAGATTTAGAAAACTCCAACCAGCCCCAATGTTAAAACAATAGCACTCACGTTTTATAATTAGGCCTCCCTCCAGTCCCCACAATAATAATATTCACATTAATTAAGTAGACCAATTTCCCTCCAACCAGCCCCAACATAAAATTAACAGTATACCCATTTACTCAAGACATATTTCCCTCCCTCCAAACAGTCCCAGCAATAAATTAAATAGCATTAAAATGTAATAAATATAGCCATTTTCCACAACCAATCCCGACAATAAATAATTTATATTCACATTCAATAAATAGCCCTTCTCCCCAAAATCAGCCCCATATTCAATTGATAGCCCTAAACCACCCCAGCATTAAATTAAAGGTTCTTTCACCTCACCTTAAATAATTAGCCCCCACCTACACTCCACCATTAAATAGCCTACCTCCCACACTATATTAAGATCCTCCCTTCCCTCACATATTATATTAAAATACTGCGCACGCACACACACACACGCTATATTTAAAATACTGCGCTCGCGCACACTATATGAACATGGCCAAACACGCACGTACACTATAGCAACATGGGGCCACACATGCACAAAATTAGCCCCACAGCCACACTGTTAGCCCCACTGGTTGTTAGCCCCACTGTCTGGTTGTTAGCCCCACTGTCTGGTTGTTAGCCCCACTGTTTTTCCTCCACTGTTTGTTAGCCCCACTGTTTATTTGTTAGCACCACTGTTTGTTAGCCCCACTGTTTGTTTGTTAGCCCCACTGTTTGTTTGTTAGCCCCACTGTTTGTTTGTTTGTTAGCCCCACTGTTTGTTTGTTAGCCCCACTGTTTGCTTGTTAGCCCCACTGTTTGCTTGTTTGTTAGCCCCACTGTTTGTTTGTTAGCCACACTGTTTTTCCTCCACTGCTTGTTTGTTAGCCCCACTGTTTGTTTGTTTGTTAGCCCCACTGTTTGTTTGTTAGCCCCACTGTTTGTTTGTTTGCTAGCCCCACTGTTTGTTTGTTTGTTAGCCCCACTGTTTGTTTGTTAGCCCCACTGTTTGTTTGTTAGCCCCACTGTTTTTCCTCCACTGCTTGTTTGTTAGCCCCACTGTTTGTTTGTTAGCCCCACTGTTTGTTTGTTTGTTAGCCCCACTGTTTGTTTGTTTGTTAGCCCCACTGTTTGTTTGTTAGCCCCACTGTTTGTTTGTTTGTTAGCCCCACTGTTTGTTTGTTAGCCCCACTGTTTGTTTGTTAGCCCCACTGTTTTTCCTCCACTGTTTGTTTGTCCCAGTTTGCCAGCCCCACTGTTTGCCACACTATTACTTACTTACACACACAGACACTTACCTTTTTACATCCAGCAGCAGCAGCACCCTGCGCGCTGGTCAGCCAACGGAGAATCAATGACTGCCGACTATGCAGTAATCACATGGGACGGCGCCTGTGGCGTGGTGCCGTCCCATGTGATTACTCACATAGTCGCCAGTCACTGACTCTCCGTCCGCCGAGCAGCGCGCAGGGTGCTGCTGCTCGGCAGACATGCGGACCGGCCCTTCTGGCCATCGGCCCTTCTGGCATTTGCCAGAAGTGCCAGATGGCCAGTCCGGCCCTGGCTTCATGTTATACCTTGCCAAAAGTTGCAAGGGAAAGCTTGAGAACCCCTTAAAATGCATCATGTGATGTCAATGTCCATCTGATTTAATCTTAAATTGTAACTGGTACAAAAACAATCACAACACAAAATACCCAATATCACTGTTGGAAAAAGTTTTGACTGCTAAGTATACCACAGATGTTGCAATGTTTAGCGACTTTAGACAAAGATGAGGTGCTGACTAAATGTTTTCATATAAGTCTTGATCAGCACAACTTTTAATCTTGGCTGTATGTTGGCCCACTTCTCTTTGCAGAACCCTGCTCACAGCTCTCCTATAGCTGCGGGCTGCTGGCCAAGGACACATACGATGTTAGCTTGCCATATATAAAGTTGTGAGAGAAACTGTGTTGGCCAGCATGGCACATTAGTTAGTATTGCTGCCTCACAACGCTGGGGTCATGGGTTAGATTCCAACCAGGTTCCCATATGTGTGTAGTTTGTATGTTCTACTCGTGTCTGTGTGGGTTTCCTCCCACACTCCAGAGACATACTGATCGGTTAATTGGCTAATGACAGAACTCACCCTAGTGTGTTTGTCTGTCTGTGTGGTAGGGAACATAGACTGTAAGCTCCACTGGGACAGGTCCTGATGTGAATGATTAAATATTCTCTGTAACGAACTGCATATTATGTATGTGCTATATAAATAACTGATGATAATAGTAATAAGTATTCCCATGTACAGTTTGCCAGTACTATCCAGTACTCACTATACTGTTAATGATTGACAGTCAGTCAATGAAGACTCTACTGCCATGCTTTAGGATTGATATTCTTTTGTTGCAATGCAATATTTAGGTTTTTTTTTCAAATAAAACATTCTCTTTAAGGAGCAAGTAAAGTCAGTATTTGACAAGTATATATATATATATATATATATATTAGCCCCTTCACCGCGGAGGCTGTTCTCACCCCTGTGCTGAGCACTTTTGGGTTCATCGCAAAAACTATTTAATGCCTGCTGATCAAAAAAGACCAGCAGGCAATAAATAAACAGGGTTACAATAGTGCCGAATTCTAAGTGCCCGGGATAGGGAAGTAGAGGCTCCAATACATCCTCCTCCTATATTTGACATTTCCCATCGACTGTAATATACTGTGGATTTGTATGCACATTTTTTTATCGGGGAAAAAATAATTTCCTCTGACAGAATCAGAAAACCCACAGATTATGGTGAGAAGTGATCTGTTGGTTTTCTTAATCAATTAAAGACAGAGAACCAGTGGGACTTTAGCACTTTAGGTGGTCATGTGGAGGACGAGTCCCTCATCATTTGCACTTAAGGGATTAAAGGCTGTGTATTCCTGAGCTGAAATGTATACATGAAATAACTAGATATACGTATTTATGCTTACCTAAGTATGTCCACCATGCTCTTCTTCACTCGTCTGCAGCAAGCTGCCATGTTAAGAAGGAGGTGCTTATTGTTTAACAGCTGTACAGGCTTGCTGTGCAGCAATGCACTGTGTAGGTGGCTGGATTCATACATAGGGACAGGGGCAGTGATGTCACAGCAACTCAAATAACTGCATTCTCAGCTTTTTAACTAGACCAGATCCCATTAGGACATTCCCTAAAGGTTTAGGAGGAGCTCCAGCTGTCTGTAATGGAGTGGACAGTTAATGCGTTACTGTTTAATAGAGCTGCAATGGAATTTCAGGGTAACACTGAACAATGCATTTTGTTCACACCTGAAACTTTCCATTTCTTTCAATATATTTTCTATAGCCTTCTGGAGCATCCAGGTGGTATTAGGCACCAGCTACAATGTTTTAAGTGGGGGAATTATACTCAGAGGAGATTCTAAAAATACCAGGCAAATTATGCATAAAATATGATAATGGACTGCAGGCTAATGTTACTGCTGTGATGACATACCCTCTATATGTTATTAGGACCTAGATAAACATCAGAACACATTTAGATCAAATTAAAGCAGACATACTGATTATTTTAAATGGCCCAAACATTATCCAGTTAGTATTTTGGGGTACAAACAATATTCCGCACAATCTGTTTATTCTCAAGCTTTTAAAAGAAGGCTAAATTTACATATGGAGAAGGAGAACAGATTGTGACTTCTATAAGGAAAAACATTTGACTCTCCACTCAATTTTGTATTTGCTCTCTTTGCAAAACAGCAGTTAACTGTGCTTACTATTACTGATCAATATATTGCATTTTATAATACTTATAGACAACTTATCACCGGAGGATGTTCTATATACAGGTTAGAATAGTATGCTATGCTAATTAATAACTCAGCCCTTCTTCTGACTAGTACTGCTTTCTCTGATATGTTGTCCACCGGACAGCTTCCTGGAGAAGAGTCACAAAGCTACCCACTAAACCATATGGTGCTATGTAGAGCTTGATTTATCATCATCATCAGCAATTAATTATATAACGCCACTATTTCCGCAGCGCTGTACAGAGACCACACATACATCAATCCCTGCCCCATTGGAGCTTAGAGTCTAAATTCCCTAACACACACACACAGATGGAGAGAGATACTTTGATCGAATTTTGAATTTGATAGCAGCCAATTATGTTTTCGGTGTGTGGGAGGAAACCGGAGCACCCGGAGGAAACCCACGGAAACACGGGGAGAACATACAAACTCCACACAGATAAGGCCATGGTCAGGCATTGAACTCATGACCCCAGTGCTGTGAGGCAGAAGTGCTAACCACTAAGCCACTGAGCTGTTCCTTTTAGTATACTGAGCGTGCTGTGTTGCAGGAACCTTCCTGGAGGCAGGCACACACATGACGTAGCCAGCTTTTTGTTTTTACCAAGTCTTATTTATAAGGCATAACAACAACCTATAACTCAAGCTGGGTACACATTACAGAAATTTCAACCAACTTTTTATGCCGAGCGATTTTACATGCGACCGATGGTCCGATCGCTCGGTCCATGGACTGCATACACACTAGCCTTGTTTAGGATGATAAAGGGAAGAGCGGACGTCCCTTTAGCGACTTTTTACAGCTATGTTGTCGTGAGCAATGACTGTAATTTCGTACTCACTCTTGTGGATCGGTCGGAAGTTTATACACACTACACAACGGAAACGAGATTGGAACGATAATATTAAACGGTACGACCAACCAAATGAGGCGATAATCGTCCATTTGGGGAGACTTTCGACCACCGTGTCACTGTACACACTGACCCGACTTTTGAACGAGCGGTCGTATGTCAGCTGTTTGAGCCGATTATTGGACGAAAACCGTGTAGTGTGTACCCAGCTTTAGTCTAAGTAGCAAAAACGTGCTGTAAAATATAAAAATGAATTAGACCATCAGTCTAATTATCCTAACTTGCACTAGGTAGCTACACTGTAGGTTATTTGCTATAAGTTACTGCCTATTAGTACTGTTTGCACCATGAAGTAAATAACATATAATGAATAAAACATATAACAACCAGTTTACATTTCTTTGCAACATAGTTAATTTGCTGTCTATTTTAATTACAGTCCAAAATGTTTTGTTTCCTGGCATTACATTACTGTTTCTGTGCATAGTAAAGATAGGAAAATGATGTCTGTTTTTATTCACCTGTGGCATCTGCTTGGCTTAATTTCTTTATTACCCTTTTTGACATGATTTGTTCCCCCATATCTTGCAGATGAGTTCTGGGGTGTTAGCGGTGGATGTCGGGGATAATTAGTATAGCAAAGCTGGCCACACAGTCTGATTGTTGGATCTGATTGTTGGATCTGATTGTTGGATCTGATTGTTTGTTAGAGAATAGTTAAAGATAACCTGGGAATCCAACCCTTGGGTACCACTGATCTAGACACAGATGTATAATTAAGAGGATTATGTGTTATCCTCCACCATATCCATTGAACAACATGTTACAATAGACACCTTACTGCATGTGCTTGGGCACAAAATTGTGATATTCACGATTTTGATAATGTTACTGATGGTTGCTTTATGCATAGAGAAAAGCATGCTTCAAGAGTGGGCTAACTGTCAAAATGTGGCCCATCTGTCTTGAATCAAAGTCAAGCTTAGTAATTAAACTTGACAAACCTTCTATCTGTGCTTTGAAGAACAGAGAGTGCTCTAGATTTTTTGGCATTGTCTGTACTGTAGGATCACATGTTTAGTACAAAAATATTCCTAATCATGTAGCTATTAAGAAAAGAGACAACTCAATTTGCACATTTCTTTTTTTTTTCATTGAAATGTTTTAGTTAACTAGCTAAAAGCTTCATGTGAAGCCATGTGCACTGTGGTGCAAGTAATATGACAACGAAATCTCACGGCTCATTGTGGCTTGGAATTCAGAAATAGAACTTTTTGTTACATTTTGAATTTTGAAAGTTCATTAATGTTTTTATTGAATAGTTTCCAATAGCAAAACAGTAAGGGGAAATTATCAAAGGGAAATAAAAATGGAAGATAGGGTGTAATCATTGAGCATTGTCATAATGTAGAAGGGCCAGTCTAGTGTATCAAACATTTTTGCCCAGTCATAAAGAGGTCACCAGAACAAAAAGCAGCTCTGTCATGGTTGCCAGATTTGGCCAAATAAGTCTATGTTGTTAGTTACCATATATATAATATGTTCATTACTCAATATTACACAATTGGGCAGTGTCAACAGATGTATCCAAATTAGGGCATCTCCACAAACACTCACCAGTCTTTGTGGTACAAAGTGACAGCTTTGAATTGAAGTGTTGTTTCCATTAGTTGAACTTGGACGTTTCATCAGTACACAAAAGTATACTATATTGTTGTCCATATCTCTCCAAATTCAATATTATTGGAGATTGGGGACACATGGAGTGCTCTTGCATTGGGGATACAAAAGGAATAGAATGTTTCAAGAAACATTTCTTTAACTAAGGAAGGAGAAAAAAAATGGAAGATCTGTAATCAGTGGTAATGCTAAGTGCTATTTATTCAAAAAGGGAGCTATACACTTAAGTCTACAAAGTAAACTAGTATAGTTAGGTTGCTGTGTTTCCACCACAGGAACTTAAAAATTGTCTGTCCCATTAAGAGGTCCAGAGATAGAGCAAAAGAGATGCATGGGACACAAAGACAGTTATTTTCAGAGGTAAATAGAACAGATGAGATACTTCAACCTAGAGAGAAGGGGAGCAGAGAGCATATGAGATCCGATGAGAGAGAAGGGGAGCAGAGAGCATATGAGATCCGATGAGAGAGAAGGGGAGCAGAGAGCATATGAGATCCGATGAGAGAGAAGAGGAGCAGAGAGCATATGAGATCCGATGAGAGAGAAGGGGAGCAGAGAGCATATGAGATCCGATGAGAGAGAAGGGGAGCAGAGAGCATATGAGAGCTGATGAGAGAGAGGGGGAGCAGAGAGCATATGAGATCCGATGAGAGAGAAGGGGAGCAGAAAGCCTATGACATCCAATGAGAGAGAAGGGGAGCAGAGAGCATATGAGATCCGATGAGAGAGAGAAGGAGCAGAGAGCATTTGAGATCCAATGAGAGAGAAGGGGAGCAGAGAGCCTATGAGATTCAATGAGAGAGAAGGGGAGCAGAGAGCATATGAGATCCGATGAGAGAGAAGGGAGCAGAGGGCATATGAGATCTGATGAGAGAGAGGGGAAGCAGAGAGCATATGAGATCTGATGAGAGAGAGGGGAAGCAGAGAGCATATGAGATCCAATGGGAGAGAAGGGGAGCAGAGAGCATATGAGATCCAATGGGAGAGAAGAGGAGCAGAGAGCATATGATATCCAATGGGAGAGAAGGAGAACAGAGAGCATATGAGATCCGATGAGAGAGAGGGGGAGCAGAGAGCATATGAGATCCGATGAGAGAAAAGGGGAGCAGAGAGCATATGAGATTCGATGAGAGAGAAGGGGAACAGAGGGCATATGAGAGCCGATGAGAGAGAAGGGGAGCATATGAGATCCGATGAGAGAGAAGGGGAGCAGAGAGCATATGAGATCCAATGGGAGAGAAGGAGAACAGAGAGCATATGAGATCCGATGAGAGAGAAGGGGAGCAGAGAGCATATGAGATCCAATGAGAGAGAAGAGGAGCAGAGAGCCTATGAGATCTGATGAGAGAGAAGGGGAGCAGAGAGCATGTGAGATCCAATGACAGAGAAGGGGAGCAGAGAGCCTATGAGATCCAATGAGAGAGAAGGGAAAGCAGAGCGCATATGAGATCCGATGAGAGAGAGGGGGAGCAGAGAGCATATGAGATCTGATGAGAGAGAGGGGGAGCAGAGAGCATATGAGATCTAATGAGAGAGAAGGGGAGCAGAGAGCATGTGAGATCCGATGAGAGAGAAGGGGAGCAGAGAGCCTATGAGATCCAATGAGAGAGAAGGGGAGCAGAGAGCATATGAGATCTGATGAGAGAGAGGGGGAGCAGAGAGCATATGAGATCTGATGAGAGAGAGGGGAGCAGAGAGCATATGAGATCCAATGAGAGAGAAGGGGAGCAGAGAGCATATGAGATCCGATGAGAGAGAAGGGGAGCAGAGAGCATATGAGATCCAATGAGAGAGAAGGGAGCAGAGAGCATATGAGATCTGATGAGAGAGAGGGGGAGCAGAGAGCCCATGAGATCCAATGAGAGAGAAGGGGAGCAGAGAGCATATGAGATATGAGGTGCCAATAAGTTATTTTCTGGACCCATAGCAGTGCAGCCAGAGGTGCCTGGGAGGGTGCTAGCAGGAGTTCTGTCTTCTTGGTATGATTTTTAAGAACATGTGGAACAGACATATGCTACCTGTTTATGCAGTCGCATGCTATTATTTTAGCTCTTAGACATTATTTTATTCCATATAAAGGATAAAAGATATTTCTGGCATTTCATTAGTGGGCAGGATCAGGATTAGAATGATGCCTTATGTCCTTGAAAGCTTGCTGGTATTTTCACAAGAATTAGCTTTTAAAGAAATCACCTTTACACTATGCTTATTACTTTTCTTTGTTAAAGTAATCTACTTTATCATCTGTTTTACTACCAACATGTTAGTACCGTCTATTGGGATATTGGGAGTAGTATCACAGAGTGGTATGTATTATTAGTTTGTAGTATTATTTTTTGTTTTAATCTATAGTATTACTTGCATTGCTGACACACAGCGCTAGGGCCCTATCTGTATGGAGTTTGTATGTTCTCCCCATGTTTGCATGGGTTTTCTCCAGGTGCTCTGGTTTCCTCCCACAATCCAAAAACATAGTGGTAGGTTAATTTACTTTTGACAAAATTTACTCTAGTGTGTGTATGTGTAGTAGGGAATATAGACTTTAAGCTCCACTACAGTTAATAAATAAAATAAATAAGATGTTTGAGAAATGTGTTTTGCATAACTGATTCTTCATCATATACAAACGTTCCTGTGCTAGAATTCCTTGTAATAATACATACAATTGTTTAAGACTTTTGAATCAATGTATTTTAAGCATTGTTTATTGATGGCAATATGAAAGGCACAATAAAAATGCATAACATTACTACTACAGTAAAAATTTAATTAATGCAAGAGCCCTGGTTTAAAGTTCATAATCTAGCTATTGTAAAACTGAACAAATGGATGCTATTTGTTTAAGAGCTGCAATATTATTACCTTACTTCACACATATGGGATTATATTAAACAGGTGCAAATTTTAGTCTTTCTTTTATTACTTAATATCACTGATGCTTCAAGCTGCTTGCAATTCCTTCATCTATAATGTTTAGTGGAATTGGACAGAGTACATAAACCCATGTTTACAAGTCACAAATCAAATAACCTACAGCCTACTTTTAATGAACTCCATTAAATGAGGCTGACAAGATCACATATTTGAAAGTAATGATTATAGAGTAACTAACCATAAAAATGTATTAAACTAAATAACAGATGCATCTACTAAAGCTTCTAAAGGTGGGCGGATTTTGATGTTTATATCAGTTAATGTTAAATCAGTAATGTGATCATTGGTGTTTTGAGATAAGTTGGTGATTAAAGGGTTTGCCCACTTCAGTATAATCAGTCTTCCTCCAGGTATTCAGGTAATCCCTTTTATTTGTCAGCATTGCTGATTTAAGCACAGCACTCTGGCTGATGAGTTTATTTACTCCCAAAACTTCAAGCAAAGGTTGAATAGTATGTACTCTATGGTATGTACTCTATGGCATGTACTCTATGGTATGTACTCTATCGAGTAAATTTATCACCCTCCAAAAGTGGAGATGTTGCCTGTGGCAACCAATCCGTTTCTAGTTATCATTTATTTAGTACATTCTACAAAATGACAGCTAGAATCTGATTGGTTGCTTTAGGCAACATCTCCACTTTTTCAAACCTACAGCTTGATAAATATACCCTTTGGGGCATATTCAATTAGCTTTCGGGATCGTGGCTAGGCGCGGCCGCTTCCTTTCTGATATCGCTGCACCCCAGATTTCCCTTCGCACCCTATAGGTTGGCGAAGGAAAATCTGCAATGTGGCGGTACTGTAATTGCACTTTATGTGCGCGGCCACGCGTAACCGCGATCCCGGAAGCTAATAGAATATGCCCTTTAGAATTTAGCCGGATGTAGATATGAATCGCAGCGTTATGATGGTTAATATCAAAATCCCAGAGTTCCCTTGGCTCTGTCCACCAGACTTTCTTAATGTAGATGAAATGTGTGGTTCTGTGAAGTTATTTTTACATACGGAAAAGGAACACATACTGAGAATTACACCATATACTAAGTACAAAGCAGTATTGTGCAGTTGGTCAACACTGAATAACATATTTTTCAGGGACAAATCTTCAAATCTGTGACTACTCCAACAGATCATAATTACTGTGAACCTGTGACATATACAGTTTGCTACTTTTTTGTACCCTTGGTTCTGGAGTGTAATTATTAAAATAGTTAATAAGCATTTTAGGTTTCTACAGATGACTGTAGTATGATGTAAATTATGTATTGATCTAGAGGAAAGTCACCTTTGACTTATCCAATTTAATTCCTTTTACAACTATATAGTTACACTCTAAACCTGTTGCTGTCAGTTGGGATCAGAACAAGTACTATGTTACACAGACACTGACACATGGACCCAGGATGGCATTCTTATCTGATTACTGCTCTGCTAATAAAACAATTCATCATTTTCATTTATTCTTCAGGATCTGCTAATATTAACGACCGCAGCATGATGGGAAAGCGTGACAGTGAGATGGCTGTTATTATACAAGACACAGAAACTGTTCCCTCCGTCATGGATGGGGAGGTTTATCAAGCTGGGAAATATGCCCTGTCACTTCGGATGCATTGTTTCAGGTACACCAAGTCTAATGCAATAATCTGAACATTCTATAAAAGTCTTCTTGTCATGACACTCTTACTGCTTGACTCAAACACTTATGGAGTAAGACTTGTATTGACTAATGGCTGTTAAAATGAGTTAATCAAAAGAAATAATTAATTAATATCCTTGTACATACATCCTTTTTGTGCTGCTAAGATCTCATGGTGCAAATGAGCTCCAGAAATGTAGTGCATTAAAAATGTTACATTTATAACATAATTTACTATGTGTGTGAACTAGTGCAAAATGTGTCATAGAATGTTGAATGTATTATCTGTACTTATGTCATTTTCTACTCTAGGCTTCTTCTTGGTTGCTTTAATGACCCCTCACTCAACATCCAGGACCCTGTTAGCGACAAGTTCTTCAAAGAGGTGTGGGTGGCAACAACTGCTCGGAATACAACCATTTTCGACAAGGTGAATTTATTTGTGCTCATTTCAAGTAATGGTGTAACATAGACAAGCGCTGGGAGTTTCCCATTGTAGATGGGTGCATCTGGGTACCACTGTTTTTTTCCAGTTCTGAGCCGAAGGGCTGGAAAGTGGTACAATAATACAGAAGATCTGTGATTAGTTCTCCAAGATGTTTGGAACAACCTCCCTGCCGAGTTCCTTCAAAAACTGTGTGCAAGTGTACCTAGAAGAATTGATACATTGATACTGTTTTGAAGGCAAAGGGTGGTCATATTGATTTGATTTAGATTTCTCTTCTGTTCATTCACTTAAAACTTTTGCATATTACTGTATATTCTGGGTGTCACATTTAAAACCTTCCTTGAAATTCCAATTTTTAAAGCCTGAAGCACCTGGAGGAAGTGGTCAACTCCCAGAAAAACAAACTAGAAATTAGTGAAAGAGAAAAGGTGCACTTCTTTAAATTAATGAATTGTGTACAAGTGAATAAATTCATTGGAGACGGCAGCCAAGGACAATTGAGATCAATGTGTATGTGCAAGTAAAAAGAAATTGTTGTCCGGCGCTCACAAATAAACAATATATAAGTCACTATGTGTCAGCCTATACATAAAGGAGAATTTTGTGCACAATATAGCTATATTGGTATAAAGCTCACCTGCCAGCGTCAAGGCATCTCCTGTAGGGGAGTCCCTCCAAAGCCAGTGAAACAAACATATATATTGTTTGTTTGTGTTCGCCAGACAAGAATTTCCTTTTGTTTGCATATACACATTGGCCTCAATTGTCCTTGGTGCCGTCTCAAATGATTTTTTTCACTTGTACACATTTAATTAATTTAAAGAAGTGCACCTTCTTTTTCTCTTTCACTTATATCAGAGCAGCCAGTGAAATATATTATCTCTGTGATAAATGTAAAATATACTGACACGTTATAAATAGATTTGAATTGGTTACTCACTAGGGGCCTGATTCATTAAGGATCTTAAATTAAAAAGTTTCTTATTTAAGTCCCTGGACAAAACCATGTTACAATGCAAGGGGTGCAAATGAGTTTTCTGTTTTGCACATAAGCTAAATACTGACTGTTTTTTCATGTAGCACACAAATATCAACTTTAAATTTCAGTGTACAAATAAGCTATCAAGTGTTTGTGTGTTACATGAAAAAACAGTCAGTATTTAACTTATGTGCAAAACAGAAAACTAGTTTTCAGCCCTTGCATTGTAACATGGTTTTGTCCAGGGACTTAAATAAGAAACTTCTTAATTTAAGATCTTTAATGAATCAGGCCCTAGAATTTGAAAACATTGAAACTATACTTCTAGCCTTAATCTTAGTATTACTGTAGATAGCATATTACAGTATGCTAATAAACAACACTGTAGAAAAAGTGTCTGTTACAGGCTTATTGTGGCAAGTTTTGTTTACGATGTTCCAGTATGAAGCATTTGGAAATCCCCTTTAGTAATAGTTTGGCTTTGTGTGGCTTACAAGATGTTGCTGACCTACAAGTACAGTCTCCTGTCTTGAAAACCACAAACTATAGACTCCTAATGATCTGACCTCATTTTTATGAATTATTATTTATTAACTGCACTTCATTATGCATAAGACAATGCAATGTGTTTACTTCTTTACTACAGTATAACCTATAATATATGTATATATATTATAATATATGATGCAAACTCAGGGACTATCGCACATTTACCACTGTGCTTATGTCTTTATCCAACTAGGTGTTCCGATGTCTTCCCAGTGATGAGGTGCACAACTTTGTCCACCTGCCTGAATTCCTTTCTAAGTCAGCACTGGCCATACAGGACCGCGTGAAAGCGCAGGAAGAAGTGCAGAGGATCCGAGGGTTCGTGGTCCAATTTCCGTTCTTATTCTTATCTGGAGAAAATCTCTTACCATCCATGGGAACGAAAGAGTCCATGGTGCCTATGGAAACGTGGACCTGAAAGGAACTTTTGTAAATGAAAACAATGTCAGAATTGTCGTGTGGCCACAGAATATTCAGGGACAGGGATCATACTAGAAGATACTGAAACATTAATCAATTTTCCTTTAGGCTAAAAGATTTGCACGGATTGATTGGCATTGGTTTCCCATGTCAAATTGGAAGTACTTTTATTAATTATACTTTTCATATTTAATTCCCTGCCATAGCACACATTTTCTTTTAATAACCACTATTTTTAGATAACTAATAATTATTGGTGGTAAATGTTAACAAGCCATGTATGTCCTCATCCATTGTTCTTACTGTATAGTCCAAATGATCTGATTATTGTACAATGCATGGTCTCTTTATTTATGTGTAACCTGAATTGAACGTATGACATAACTAGTTGGTAGGGGGAAATTTACGTTTCAGATTAAAGTATGCCTGTGAATAGTAAAGGTTTCCTATAGTGAAACCAAGACATCCTGTGGCTGTCCAGCTGCTGTTGAAGTGTATCTCCAAGTGGCTATCAGTTCATGCTGGCAGTTGTAGTTCAACAGTAGACCGACAGCACAGATATCCTACCAAACCTATTCACAGTATTAAACACTAACATTGCTATTGGCAGAGCTGCTAACTGCATTTGGTGCCATGTGCTGACAAATGTTAGTGAACAGATGGAAAGTGAGGCCTATATCTTTTCTCTGTGATCTTTCCTGTTTAGGGATTAAGAATTACATTCCGATAGAGGGCCAGCCATGAAATCTAGGTGCCAACTACAGCTGCTTGTTAGCTTATGCCAGGCAATACTAAACTCCACTCTACTGTATGTCCAAAAAAAGGACCACCCAAAGCTATCTACTCATTGTCATATATGTATTTATTGAATTGCACATGTGCTGTACTTTACACAGCACTGCAGACAGAGGGCACTGTTGTGCAATAACATTTGTAAAGATTGAGCCATAGGGAACCCAATTACGATGTAACGGAACGTTAGTTATAATATCAAAATATGTTTCTGTGTTCTAATTCCTTGTCATACATTCCTTGTCATACATTTCATTTACTGCTAACAAAAATACAGAATTTAGTTTTACTATGGTCCTTCATTTTAAATGGTACGTCTAATTTGGTCCATACGTGATACTACTGTGGAATTGTTCTAATCTTTTTGTTGTAGTTCTAAATTGTAAATTCAGTTGTTCCAAACTGTCAGAAATCTCTGATCTCATATTTAATTGATGCTAAATTCCATTAATCAGCAAGCCCAGTGCTTTTTTGGTAGACATGTGAGATGAAATGTATAAATGTATGTTTAAGTTAAATGGCAGAATAAATGTAAAAGAATAATGTAACATGCAGAATATATTTTATATGACTGTCCAGGATAACTTTGTATACGTTATGTAGAATTTTGTTGAGGGTGAACCAAAATGCAGTTAAATAGACTTATTTTCCTTCTGTGAAGGGTATTCTACAGTACAGCTATGTATACTGCATGCCTTTGTCATCCCTTGATTTTATCTATGCTACTCACTGTAATTATATTGTAATTAATTGTTTCAACAAATGTATTTGTTTTTAATTAAAATATGGCAACCTGTTTGTTTGCACGTTTGTTTTCTAGTTATCAAGGATATATCTGCTACCTATTACGACAAATATTTTTATCAGCAGAGGCTTATTCCAAAGTTTAAAACTCCACCGATTTTGGGCGTAAGATGCCATCCAATCCATCTGTGGAAACAACGAGTGGCCCACAAGAGATTTTTGCATAGTACAATTTTTAGAGTTTTTTGTAGTGATTATCTAGACTTATACAAAATTGATCTCAGTATTGGACATACACCAATGTTGTTTTTCATTTTGCACATGTACACCAAAAATGCCCATGCATACATCCATATCTAGAATTTTGCACATCATTGACTTGCATCACCTTGTACCTGGATCAGGCAGAACATGGGCCAGCATAAGCTGAGTACATTAAAGGCCTATTCACATAATCAGACATGGACTCGTATCACAATTCTCCTTTTAGGAACTGTATTTCTTGCGGGTAGTGGAAGGCTGGTGCAATGATACACAATGATGATGACCATCAGCAGCCACTTCTGATAGGCTGATTGCATATTAGACTTCTGCAGGAAAGAAGATTCCCATTTGATTTTAAATGGATAAACCACAAATGTGTTTGTGTTTAATTTATACATTAAAAATGTGACTTTCACATTTATTAATAACTTTGAAGACAATATTTGCTCATGTGTGTATATGACATGTCATTACATATTGTGTACTAATAGGGTCATGCATTTACTGCTAACACTGTCAAGCCCCATCTCTACATTAGCCTGAGCTGTATAGATCTTGAACTATGACTGACACTTTTTTGCATACGTTCAAATGCAACTCTAAATGAGTCCCATAATACATGGATTCATATTGTACATGTTATCATTGAAGGTACTGCTCTTGTATTTTCCTGTCCAATGTAGCCTTTGTCCAGTGAGCTCCAGAACAGAGTCTGATGTGTTGTGAATAAACTGTTGGTTAAGTACAGGTATCACAGAGGACAGCCCAAGGGCACCATGTAAAGTGGAGATAAAGAACCTATGTACAATACAATAGGGCCAATGAAAGATCACAACACCATATTTGGAGAGGCATATGGTTGGCACCAATAAATCATACATTCACTAGGAGATAAAGTGTGTTTTAAGCTCAGACAATAAGACTAGAAGTGGAATGCTTTAGAAAACCGGCTACTTTAATTAACTAAATTCTAGGCCCGTATGTTACGTTTGTGGACTTTAACTCCCCCAAAGACAATGGGTGCAGTTAGTAAAACTCTTACAGGTGGCTGTGAAGTAAAGGTGCTGTAAGCCATAGTAGCCATTGTTGCTTTTATTTTATAATCTGTGTTCGGTTCATGTGGTCAGTTTATTGTATTTTGATAATCCAGGGCCATAAACGAGTCATAATGGCTATATATTGTAAGCAAGGCCTTTTTATCGGTTTGTCTGTCGGTTATACCCAGTCTTGTTTTAGTACCGTGTTTGTTCCCAAATGTAAAGCGCTACAGAGTACATTAAATTCATGTTAGTAATATCATGGACTATTATGAAAGCCAGATGACTGATAGATTCTGTGTGCCCAGGGTGCCTAATGTAGTTCCTTTACTGGCAAAAGGCCATTCTGGTGGCAAATATATATAGTTAAGCTCTATGCCAATGACTAATGTGAACGACTGAGAATTTTCCGGTGGCTAGTGTACACAACAGATGTAGAGGTTATTATAAACAGCAGACTGTATACACCGATCAGCCACAACATTGAAACTGACAAGTGAAGTGAATAACATTGATTATATTGTTACAATGACACCTGTCAATGGGTGAGATATATTATGCAGAAAGTGAACAGTCAGTTCTTGAAGTTGATGTGTTGGAAGCAGGAACATGATCAAGCATAAGGATCTGAGCGAATTTGACAAGGGCCAAATTGTGATTGCTAAAGGGCTGGGTCAGAGCATCTCTAAAACCGCAGGTCCTGTGGGTTGTTCCTGGTCTGCAGTGGTTAGTACCTACAAAAAGTGGTCCAAAGAAGGACATCCGGTGAACCGGCTACAGGGTCATGGGTGCCCAAGTGTCAATGATGTGCATGGGGAGTAAAGGCAAGTCCGTCTGGTCCAATCCCACAGAAGAGCTACTGTAGCACAAATTGCTGAAAAAGGAAATGCTGGCTATGATAGAAAGGTTTATAGAGAGGAAAAAATATCCGCACTAGGTGAGTCTCATGCCAAAGTCTAATAATAGGCTTTAAATATTATGGCCTATCAATCAGGATGATTGAATTGTAGCACAAAACATCCTGAGCGGTGCACCCAATACACCAAGAATATAGTGAAATATCAAAGAGAAGGAAAGCAGGTAAATGAGGGGCACTCAGAGACGATGGATGAGTGTAAATATAAAATAAAATAAATTTTTATTGATATACCTTAAAATTGTGAATAAACATTTCATCCTAAACCCAAAAGCTGGTGAAATATTAAAAAACAAAAACAATAATTGTTAAAATTGCAGATCCACTGCAAACTTAGCTCAGTGGTCATAGAATAGATAATAAACTCAGAATAGAGGATATCGCTATTATAATATGTTGGTTAGTGTATAGATAGTAGATTCCGCAATAAAAAGGATTCCCTATTAGCAATTATGACTCCTAGGTTGTCTCAAGCAATAAATGGAACCTAAAAAGATGCCTATATAAATCAGAGAAATCCCCTTGGTGGAGGCTATAATAATGACTAGCTAATATGTCATGTGATGAGGACTCAAATAATAAATGTATCTCTGAAAGGCTATAATAAAACTGCAAACTCTAAAACATAAGGCAAAATCTGGGAGAGAAGTAAAGACCTTCAGGTTGAGCGCTGGACAAACCAGAAAGTATATCCCTGTATGCCCTAAATATCTCCAATAAATGGTCTAACCAGCAAGGGATAGGGGTAAATGGTAAAGGCGTTCCTACTTTAAGGAATATTTAGCACACCAAACCAAAAAACCAATATAGGTAGATGATATCGATATTAAGATAGTGAATAACCTATCAAAAAGATCCCCTAATTGTCAATGTATCTCCTAGATTGTCTCAAACAATAAAGAATATCTTTGGAGAGATGCCTGTAAACATTTCAAAACAGTCCCCCTGGTGGTAGCTTGTATAGTAAATCTCTGATCTATCCTATATCATGTCGTGCTGACTCTAATAATAAATATGTCTCTAGAAGTCTGATATGAAAACAATGTATGTCTAATAGACAAATTCAGGGAATTGCATGGAGACCCTAAGATTGAGAACGCTAAATGACCCACCATGTTTCTCCCTGAATGCCCTATATATCTAGAAAGAATAATTTGTACATCAAGGGTAGGGGAGAGTGGTAGGAGCGTTAACTATTAATAGAACATGTTTGGAACACTGAGCTAAGAAACGCTAATGCGCGTTTCGCTAATCAGCTTTATCAAGGCTTTACCAGCCTTCTCTTTGATATTTCACTATGATAGAAAGGTGTCAGAACATACAGTGCATTGCAGCTTGCTGTGTATTGGACTGCGTAGCAGCAGACTGGCCAGAGAGCCCATGCTGACCCTTGTCCAATGCCTACAAATAAGTATGTGAGCTCCAGAACTGGACCACGGAGCAATGGAAGAAGGTGGCCTGGTCTGATGAATTACATTTTCTTTTACATCATGTGGAGGACTGAGTGCGTGTGTTATTTACCTGGGGAAGAGATGGCACCAGGATGTACTATAAAGAAGAAGGTCGAGGCTGTGTGATGCTCTGGGCAATGTTCTCTTTGGGTCCTGGCATTCATGTGGATGTTACTTTGACATATACCACAAATCTAAACACTGTTGCAGACCAAGTGCACCCCTTCATGGCAACGGTATTCCCTGATGGCAGTGGCCTCTTTCAGCAGGATTATGTGCCCTGCCACACTGCAGAAATTGATTAGGAATGATTTGAGAAACATGACAAAAAGATCAACGTGTTTGCAAGATTTCAATCTGATCGAGCATCTGTGGGATGAGCTGTAAAAACAAGTTTGAGCCATGGAGGCCCCGCCTCACAACTTACAGGATCTGCTGCTAACGTCTTGGTGCCAGATACCACAGGACACCTTCAGAGGTCTTGTAGAGTCAATGCCTCAAGGGGTCAGAGCTGTTTTGGTGACATGAGGGGGACCTACATAAAATTAGGCAGGTGAATTTAATGTTGTGACTGATCGGTGTATGTTTTGTAATGGTTGAAATATATAAAACCATCACTGCCTTGAAATATTGTCACATTAGGAGTTGACCACTAAAATGGTAGCATTTTTTTCTACAATAAGCATTTTCTACATCCTGCCTGCTGTGACCTGTATTTTCACCTAAACATGAGCTAAAACCGCTGCACAGCAATTTTTTTCTCACATATTTGTGTCCTCGAATGTGAGTGTCAGCTGCAAATAATTCTTCTTATTTATACAAACCTCTTCATTGCAGCATCCAACATTTGCATTTTAAAATGGATTCATTGTATTCCATATTTATTACATAATATATACAAGTAAGGCCTGGGAACCCAGCTCAGCTAATTTTGATTAAAACATATTTTAGTTGTGGAACAAAGATGGCCACTAACTTTAATTAGTTTATTAACGTGTATCAAGTAAACAGTCAAATGTCAGAATTAAGGAATTATTCATTTAATAAGAGGGTGATCCTAAAGGACACAGATAGGCCGTGCTTACAATGATTTCGTACCTAGACCATGGAACATACTCTTATTCACAATTCAAGAGACACGTGAAATCCTCCCAGATGGGCAGCGACCACAGTCACATTTATGAACAATTTCCTGTAGATGTGCACACTAGATAGGAAAAGGAGATGTTTTGAAAATTATCTATTGAATACCACAGCTTTTCTGTCTTAGCTCTATGGCATACTTGCCAACTCTCCCGGATTGTCCGGGAGACTCCCGCATTTTGCGAGAGTCTCCCGGACGAGTGTGGCAATCTCCCTGATAGGAAGGGGGAAAAATTTAGTTTAAACGCCGCGATTCACCCGGAATCGCGGCGTTTAGCCCCGCCCCCACTGTAAAATGACGCGATTTGCGTCATTCCGTCACGGGGGCGGGGCCAAAATGACGCGATTTCGCAGCCCCGCCCCCTACACGCCCACGTCCCAGCCGGCATCTCCCGGAAAAAGAAAAAAAAATGTTGGCAAGTATGCTCTATGGTGGAGCAAAAATTATTACATTCAACATATTCTTTTTCAGGCAGCCAAATATAGTCCATCGCGGGGGAGGGGGGGGGGGGGAGTACAAGTAAAATATATATAGTGTTGTATTACCGTAATGGGTCACCTCTTCCTAGAAAGTATAGATAGAAACACATTGCCATAGGCAGTGGAGGAGATCTGCATCTACTGTTCCACAATTTAGAAGCAGTCAGGTGTCTCCTTTTTGGTGACATAAACATGGTGAAGAATTTTCTACGCCGTATCTTGGTAGTTGCCTGCTGGGCACATCTTTAATGTAAGTTAAATGGTGTTTACGATGTCCAACACCCACATTGATGGAAAGTGTCATGTACATTTTTTAATTTTTCAGTTAATACTATCAAAGTTTGGTTTGATTTTTGCATAAATGGCTGAAAAAGAATGAGACATTTTATATGAGTAAATCTAAGGGGTCAACAGTTCATGCTTGTATGAATGAGAGCCACGTTATATGAGAGGTGCTTATGAGATGTATCCGAAAGGTCTTTCAGTTTGGTGGGTCCCAGATGAGCCCATTGAACAAAGGGGAGCCATAGGGCTACTATATATATCACCATTCCCCTTTTTGGTGATTTTTAAGCATGAGGTGCCTGGCAGCTGGGCAGGAGGTCAGTTGTCTTGCTCTTCAACTCACCTCTAGACACTTATATTTGGTGCGTCGTGTGCTGTGATTGCAATCTTGGATGGAGGCTCAGAGACCTGCATACTCGTATATGACAGTGCAGCTGATGATTCAGGGCCAGCATAAAGGTCTGGCTTGTAGGTAGTGGCTTTGTTTTGTCCATTCAGTGGCCCCATCAAGGTTATTTTTGTCATATAGAAACGATAAATTGTTCTTCTATGTGTAAATTTTTTTTCTCATTGCAAGACAAAAATGAGAACAGTTTTTTCCCATTTCACATCTTTCACAGAAAAAGTAACAATGTCATAGTAATTTAAGGCTGCAGGCTGAAACACAGCAATTACTGTTCTTACAAACACTGAAGATCTGGTGAAATGTTACTTCTGGTGGGGAAGGTAATACAGTGCTAGAGAATGTGCACCATTTGTATTCTCATTTTTCGTTCAGTACAATTACTTTCCAGTATATATTTTCATTTTCTTAGAAAAAGGTAACACCTAAGTTCCTCTTATGATTCATTACAAAACTAACACCATGCTAGGGGCTTCTATATATCTACAGCGGTCATAAATGTATTTTTCAAATGTACAAAAATACATTTGTGTAACTTCCCTTTTCCCTCTCGGGTGTATGTACAGATTTGTGTGTCCTGTCTGTAAATAAACTCTTTACCTCATTTCCTTTTTTGTGCTCTGCCCCCAGTTAGTACCATAGGGTCTTCATTGGGTAATGTTGCTGGAATGATGGAGACTAAGGAACCCTCCGCCCCCCCTACAGACACACACAAATGAGATAGTAATTCACCAAGCTGGTCATTTATTGGTGGAGCATGGACTTCTAAAGGTTTTTTATAAATTTTATTTATCATAAATATGCACTCATTTAAAGGGTATCTAGAGAACAAGACTAACTAATATCTAACGCATAATTTATACAGGCCTCACTAATTTTATACCATTAAGAGGTACATCTATTCCTTCTAATGACTGTCCTGCAATATCTCTCTAACCATAATAGCTATCACTAGCAAGACATATTAAGCTCTATCACAGTTGCTTTAACTTGGCTAACACATTTCATACAAATGCATTTGAATATTAGTCAAATGTATACATTCGTGTAGTCCTTGTTAAAAGGCAGTACAACAAAAGATCACTTCTTCTCTCTAACAGGTCAAACAGGCATTATGGTTGCAAATAGCACAGAGCAGTGTCACAGTTCCTGGTATACCTCATTACTGACTTATCACTGATAATCCCTAACAGTGGTACTTTGCAATCTTAGGCCAGAGGATTGCACGAAAAAAGCTCCAATCTGCCGACATTCAACCGTTTGGTCAGATATTGTGAGAGTGTGTATAGTGACACAATGATTTAAAGTCATCCTAAAGTGCCGATCATCGTTTCATTTGGTTGGTTGTACTGTTTAATATTTTCCGACCAATCACCTAAGGATCATGCAGTGTGTATGCACTCATGCTGACGATCTCCATAGAGTTTACAGAGTTGTGCTCTTTTCAGTTGATGCTAGCGATGAATGTCCCTGTGAATAAAACGTAGAGAGTGCTGTAGAAGGAATAATTAATTGGTTCGTTCTGGGACAGAATGTTTAGTGTCACAGAAGCTAAAGAACTTCATTAGGACATGTGGATAGCTTTAAAAAGGCAGTTTTAATCAGTGTGACAATAATGAATAAATGAATATTGTGCTGTCATTCTCTGAAGACTGGAGGACCAGATGAAGAGCACAGATCAGAAGGTAAATCGTATCAGTGTGTATGGATGAATCGTCAGACTGATCGTACCTTCAGTTCTAGGTACAATCGTTTGAGATAACACATCGGTCGGAAAATTCTCTGCTCAAGTATCTAGTAAGCTCTCCCACTCTACACTGTAAAGTCTTCTCCACTCTCTCAGGATGTCTCTCTCTCCTTAATCCC
Source organism: Mixophyes fleayi (assembly GCF_038048845.1). Lineage (NCBI taxonomy): Eukaryota > Metazoa > Chordata > Amphibia > Anura > Limnodynastidae > Mixophyes > Mixophyes fleayi. The sequence goes on along the minus strand of NC_134404.1, from coordinate 107,070,794 downwards.
TCTGTCAGACCTCTCAGACTCCGGTTACTTTCTCTGACAGGCTGCAGGAAACTCCCCCTCAGGATGTCTGTCTCCCTAAATGCCTCTCAGAATCCCCAACTGCTGTTTGTAACAGCTCCTTCACACACTCTCCCTCCCCATTGCATGCTGGGAGATGTAGTTCTCTGCCGGCAAGGGAAGTATCTAAAACACCTGTGCGACCCGGCACTACATTTGTGTTTGTGCAAATGCAACCACTTGTCTACCTTGCACATAAATAGGTGCATGACCATATTCCTTTTTTGGGGATGCACCTACTTTTCCAGGTTTTTGTGTCTACCTGTATAATTTAGGTTTGGGTTGTTCCGTGCCCGCTGTCTGTGTTTGGTGCCAAGTCCTGAAAATTTTGGACATTAAACTTTGTCACCTGATCCTACTGTTCTGTGAAGGGCAATTTTGGCTGATCCAAATCGATGGGGATGTACAACACCACATAACTGAATGTAAGGATAACGGTTAAGCACAATTTTCCTTTAATAAATCAATGGGGCTTTTTCTCGCTTCATAGGGATACTGTCAGGATAAGAGCATAAATCTGATATGCTGAAATAGAATATTGAATGTCAGGACCCAAATAAATCTTTGCATGAATACCTAAATTAACCTGATCCGTCAACTCAGATAAATGTGTGACCAAATGAGCCCAGGAGGAGGTAATTGAGTTAGGCAAACCCTTTGTGCAGAGACCAGCTTAAGATATGCAGATCACAGACATCCATTGTATTTGATCATGTATTTCCCTAGCTAATTGACTTCCTTTCAATAGGTAGTGTAAACACAAACTAACTCCTGGGTGTAAATTGGAGCACCATATGCCTAGGTGAGATCCTTGTAGACAAAGATAGCATTTGAAGACTGCCTATAAAGATATATGGAAATATGGGTTTCAAAGGAAAATGTCTACATCGTTCATATTTTGGGAAATCTGGATGCCTCTCTGTACCGAGGGTCAAAAACCACACAAGGGTCTTAAAACATAGATACCAACTACACAGGGAACAACCATAGTCACATGTATTTCAGGATGAGATTGGATATTGTTGTAATCTCATCATATTTGGTATTTAAACGTGCGGGAGATTATGACCGGTTTATTGAGGGGGGTGTTATTTCTCTGAGATATATCTGTGAAGAATTACCAACAGGTCAAAACTTAGGAATAGTTTGAACAAACCTGAGGTGACACCCAGGGGACATTTCCGCCCCCCACGTTAGCATTCACACTGCCCTTGGGAATGCCGTCCCATTTGAGTTTGCTTAAAAACCTTTGTCTGGAGGGACAAAGTGTCAGACTTTTGGGGAAATCAAGATACATTGATAAGTTGTCCATCTTCCTAGCCCCTTGGCCAGAATGCAATTCATGTAAGTGCAAATCTGAATGTAATCCTTTTTATTTTAAACTGTTTTTGCTTGTTATGTCAAATTTATTAATCGTTATTCATTATTTTTGTTATCTGTATGCCCTGTACTTTTTGTATATTAAATCTATAATTTAATAAGTTGCGTCCTTGATACTCTAAAGAATCCATTAGCCTTTTTAGAAGAGAGATTGCTCGACCAGGTTAACCCTTGGAATGCCAGTGTGTGATTTGTGATACATTTGATTAACAAGCTGGGTGTGCTTGTATTTACATTTGTGTAACAGTCTGGCGGTGTGAAGAGTTAACCCTGTGTGTGCTGGTGTGGGTCTTGTTAGTTTGTGGATAACTATAAGCCTGTGTGCCAGTGTGGGACAGTATATCGGGGTCCTATTGCCCATACCCAATAGGTGGTGGCTGAACCTTGAAGTGTCTGGGGGGTGTGAGAGCGCTGTGTTTGGGGGCAATTCCGTAGGTCTAGAACCTGTGTGATAGGTGAGAGAGACTGTGGGCTGAAATCGTGTGTGACCTCATACAGCAAACACCCCAAAGTCACGGCAGCTGGGAGCGTGTTCGTGACAGATACCACCAGCGATAACACTGCCTTTGCATGGACAAATCTATTTAACAAGTATCGCGGCAGTACTTGTACCGCTGCAATACCTGTTCTGTTATCGACATCTCAAAATGTATTCTTTGAATGAAGCTTTTTTTTAACCTTTAAATGTTTTTACTTGTTTTATATATTTTTTTATATTTTTCAGATTTATTTTTACTTTTTATTAAAGTAACATTTTATTAACTGCATCTGAGAGGCTAAAAAAACCTAATACACATGGTGCAAACTACAATTCTATATCCTTCGCAGAGGGCGTAAACTAAACAAGATGTGTCATTGTACTATACATCAAAACTAGATAGGAAAATATATAACTGTAAGTAAGCGCTATGCACAAAACAGTAACGCCATAGAATTCAATTACCTAATTTTTTAGTTAAACACAGAAAGGAAAAGAGGGAGGAGAGACTTGGGAATTGGGGGCACAATCAGAGCACACCCTGTACACAGCACTCTAGTTATAAATTGGATTCTTATTAGCCAACAAGCAACTTTCAATTCTGATTGCTTAACTAATCAGAAATGACTGTTTCTCATTGACTGTTAAACAGAGGCTTCCTACAGCACACATGATATACAATCCAGATGCGTAGTCCGTCTGTGTGTATGGTATTGTGTGACTTTTTACCTTCATGTGCTGTCAGTGTTTGATTCTATATTTTAGGTTTTACGTGTTTCCATATTTAACACTTTACCATAAACATAAAACTGAAATTTTGCAAGATAAAGAGAAATATACATTTCTAAGGAGGAACTTCTGCTGGCACAATTAGAATAAAGTACTGTATGTTTAAAGAATTTAAACCATTGCATCTGGTGTATTCATTAGAATGTGCAAGAGGTTTTTATGACATAGCAAGACATTGGGAGTAGTTGACATAACCTGTATTTTGAGCATTTGAAAGACTGTACACCTTCTGGGGCTCATTTAGAGATAGATGCATATGCGCCTTTGGCACACATAGGAAAACACGCATGCAAATAAAAGTGTATTTGTATCGGTATGTAGAGTCGGATGCATATTACAATGCAAACTGAAATATACTGTGTACACCAGACGTTACAGTGTGTGTACATAGGAAGAGCAAGCATTAGGCATGGACCAGAATTCAAACCAGATGCATTACCCTATTTGCACACAACATAGTTATGTAATACAAACAGCTTTTAATAGATTAATACGGCGGTTCCCAAAGTGTGCGGGTGCCGCGGCGCTGTCACTGGGGTGCGGCGGACCAAACATAACAAAAAGAAGGAACACAGAAACTTACCAATCCGCACGGCTCCGGGACCCGGCAGCCTCCTCTCCCCCGCAGCTGTCACTGAATATCGACGTCAGTGACAGCTGCTGCGGGAGAGAGGAGGCTGCTGGGTCCCGGCGCCGCGCAGATTGGTAAGTTTCTGTGTTCCTTCTTTTTTTTAATGGCTGGCGCGGGGCAGAGTGAGAGGGATCGTGGCAGAGGAGGGGGACAGATGACAGAGGAGGGGGACAGAGAGCAGAGGAGGAGGACAGAGAGCAGAGGAGGGGGACAGATGACAGAGGAGGGGGACAGAGGAGGGGGACAGAGAGTAGAGAAGGGGGACAGAGAGCAGAGGAGGGGGACAAAGAGCAGAGGAGGAGGGCAGATGGCAGAGGAGGAGGACAGAAGAGGGGGACAGAGGGCAGAGGAGGGAGACAGAGGGCAGAGGAGGGGGACAGAGGGCAGAGGAGGAGGACAGATGGCAGAGGAGGAGGACAGAGGAGGGGGACAGAGGGCAGAGGAGGAGGACAGATGGCAGAGGAGGAGGACAGATGGCAGAGGAGGGGGGCAGAGGAGGAGGACAGAGGGCACAGGAGGGGGGCAGAGGAGGAGGACAGAGGGCACAGGAGGGGGACTGAGAGCAGAGGAGGGGGACAGACAGCAGAGGAGGGGGACAGAGGGCACAGGAGGGGGACAGAGAGCAGAGGAGGGGGACAGAGGGCAGAGGAGGGGGACAGAGAGCAGAGGAGGGGGACAGAGAGCAGAGGAGGGGGACAGAGGGCAGAGGAGGGGGACAAGGGGCAGAGGAGGGGGGCAGAGGAGGTGACAGAGGGCAGAGGAGGAGGACAGAGGGCAGAGGAGGGGACAGAGGGCAGAGAAGGGGACAGCGTGACAGAGGGCAGAGGGGGCAACGTGAGAGGGGGCTGTGTGCCTGGTTGCAGAGGGGGCAGTGTGCCTGGTTGCAGAGGGGGCAGTGTGTCTGGATGCAGAGGGGCATTTTTGCATACAACTAAATAAGTATTTCTGTCCTGACCTAAATACTTATTACAATTTTTTGACCCAACTACTTCTAAAACAGGACTGCTCAGTAATTATTTTGGAGGGGTGCCTTGAAAAAATTTGGAGACTCTAAGGGTGCCGCGAACTGCAAAAGTTTGGGAACCACTGGATTAATATGTTGTGTGTAGTAGGGTAATGTGGTCAGATACACAGGAAAAACTTGTTTTACATTGCAGAAACTTATACGAATATAAAGATGAAAACTCAGCTGCAGCACTCCCAAATATTAGATACACAAAAAAGAAAACAAATGCAGCACTTACTATTTTCTCAAAGTATTAGCTCGAAGGAGCATCACTATGCCAGAAAAGAGGCATGATTTTAACTGATGATGCTAAGAGGAAGCCTCTGATGAACATAAGACTTCTGGATGGACAAATGAAATCTTGAGATAAGGGCTGGATCACCAAATTTCCTGATACATATTAGCATTTTTTTTTAACTTGTTAAGTCTTTTATTGTATTTATAAGGTAAAAGAAAACAGACATAACAATGTATACTTGTTACAATCAATAATATCTGAGATTTGTATAATTAACATTGTTGACATTGTTGACATATAATAAAGACACCGTACAGAAATAAAAACATAATCCCGAAATAGATATGGAAGGGAAGGGAGGGGGCAAAGGGGGAAGGGAGGAGACATATTTAGAGACATGCAGCAAGGGGCACATTTGTGAACTTCAGAAAACTAAAGCTCAGGGAGGCTAAATTAATTACTACTGGTCTTGTGGGGGCCTATGTTCTGAATAAAATTCATACCATGGAAACCACTTGATCAGGGGGGAGGACATGGCAGTGGAGTATCTGAAGCCAACAGTTTCCATCTCATAACTAAGTTGTTTTTTGACAATAATGTATGAAAGGGATGGAGGTAGAGGTGACTTCCAATTCTGGGCGATCGCTGCCCTGGTGGCAATGAGTATATGTCCAGCGACATAGTGTTTCAACTCACCTGTCCCCGTGCCTGCGCCGTGATCGCTCTGTCTTCCGGGTCCCTGCAACCTGGTCACATGATCAGTGGAACGCGACCCACGTTCCTCCGCAGCGAAGCCCATCCCGCCTTGCGGTGGTTCTTGGTGAAGACCAGGGGGTTTGTTAGACTCCTGTCACCAGGAAGGTGTATTGGCACAACTACACTAGGAGGCGCGGAGTCTAACACGCCGCCGGTTTTTACCAGGGACCCCTGCAAGGAAGTTTGGACTTTGTGGCGAACGACGTGCAGGTCGCGGCCCTCCCAGGTAGCTACTTGCGAGATGATGGAGATAATCGATGTCGTACAGGCAGGAGTCAGAACCAGACGGGCGGAGAAAGTACCAAATCAGGAAGCGAAGAATAGTCAGCAGACCGAGGTCAGAACTGGAAATACAATGCAGGACAATAGGAAGATCCAAAAGCGAAGTCAGGGAGAGCCGGGTCAGTAACAGGAAACAAATGGCAGGTAAGCTAATATACACAGGAACGCTGGAGGCTAGAATACTAGTTGCTCTGGCACCCTAGTGGTGACAGAGCAGGTGTTATATAGTGAGTGATGGTCTCTCATTGGTGGGCAGTGGTTCGGCGGTCAGACGCGCTGACCGCCGACCGGAAGTTCCATTGCGCGTCCCGTCGTCATGGTGACGGGCGCGCATGCGCACCTGACCGCCTGGGAAGCGTCCCCGTTGCTTAGCAACGGGGCGCTCTGACATGATCAGGCGTGCGTCCCTGCCTAGCGAGGAAGTGCGGGGGCGGCGCCTGATAGTACCCCCCTCCTCACAATTGGGGGAAACATCGGACAAAGAGCGCCGTTTAAGGAAGGCGGCCAATAATCGTGGGGCATGCAAATCTTCTTTAAAAACCCAAGACCTCTCCTCCGGTCCGAAGCCCCTCTAGTGCACCAGATACTGTAAACGTCCTCGGAATTTACGTTAAGCAAGAACCTGACTAACTTCATTTACGTCCCCAATAGTGGTTGGAATGGCTTGAGGAACAGGAGTGACCTGAGAAATTTGTTGAGTACCAGGGGTTTAAGGAGGGCGATATGGAAGGTGTTATGGATCTTCAGCGCAGGAGGAAGTTGGAGTCTAACAGTAACTGGGTTAATCACCTGACTTACTACAAAAGGACCAATAAAGCGGGGTGCCAGTTTCATGGAGTGAACCCATAGTCTCAAATTCCGAGTGGACAACCACACCTTGTCCCCAACCTGGAGGATAGGCACAAGTCTTCTATGATGATCGGCGGAAGACTTATAATGACGTCCAGATTTTAGCAGGTTCTGCTTCGTGGAAACCCATAGTTCAGCCATATCTTGAGTCATGACATGAGCAGCAGGAACTGTGGGAGGTGGGGAAGAAAAAGTGGGGAGAATATGATGGGTCCCATACACAGTAAAGAAGGGTGAATATCCAGAAGAGGAATGACTATGATTGTTATGGGCAAATTCTGCCCAAGGCAGCAGAAGACTCCAATTGGACTGGTTGTGTGAGGAAAAGCAGCGGAGAAATAATTCCAAATCTTGATTTACCTGCTCTGTCTGACTGTTGGTCTGTGGGTGATACCCAGAGGAGAATTTAAGAGCAATACCCAAATCTTTGCAAAAGGCCCTCCAGAACCGGGAGATGAACTGCACGCCACGGTCAGAGATTATCTCCTGAGGGCAACGTGGAGGCGAAAGATCTCTTTGATAAAGGCTTGAGCTAATTTGGAAGCTGATGGAAGACCCTTTAGTGGAAGGAAATGAGCCATCTTGGAGAACCTGTCCACTGTTACCAAAATGGTGTTGAAGCCACAGCTGGGAGGTAAATCAGTGATGAAGTCCATCGAAATGCTAGACCATGGATGATCAGGGATTGGAAGAGGTTGTAACAGTCCTGCGGGAAGTTGCCGAGGTACCTTATTTTGGGCACAGGTAGTACAAGAGGCTACGAACTCCTGAACGTCAGTACGGACAGTAGGCCACCAATAATGTCGAGATAGCAGGGAGAGGGTCTTCTCAGTACCGGCATGACCAGCAAATTTAGAAACATGTGCCCAACGGAGCGCCTTCAGGCGTAGATGAGGTTCCAGAAAGGAGCACCCGACTGGAGGTGTACGAGTGATAGCCACAATGCAAGAAGGTTCAATCACCGGAGGAGGTTCAGTAGTAGGAGGAGTATCGGAGATGTCAAATGAACGGGAGAGAGCATCAGCCTTGGAATTCAGAATACCAGCATGGTAGGTGAGTTTAAGATTAAACAGAGCAAAAAATGAGGACCATCTGACTTGACGGGGGTTTAGACACCGGGCATCCCGAAGGTAGATGAGGTACTTATGATCGGTAAAGACAGTCACCGGGTGAAGAGCGCCCTCCAGAAGATGACGCCATTCCTCAAGCGCGGATTTCACTGCGAGTAACTCTTTATCTCCTATGCCATAGACTCGGAAGGGGAGAATTTCCTCGAAAAGAAACCACAGGGGAGTAGTTTTTCAGTGATAGATTCCTGCGACAGAACTGCCCCAACTCCAACTGAGGAAGCATCAACTTCGACTAGGAATGGTCTGTTTTGATCGGGCTGAGCAAGTACAGAAGCGGAAGAGAAGGCCTTCTTTAGTATTTCAAAGGCGGAGACAGCCTCTGGGGACCAAACCTGAGGGTTAGCTGACCTCCTGGTCAGGGCAGTGATGGGAGCGATGATGGAGGAGAATAGTGGTATAAACTGTCGATAGTAGTTGGCAAAGCCAATAAATCTTTGAATAGCTTTTAGTCCCACAGGTCTTGGCCACTTAAGGATTGCAGATAACTTTACCGGATCCATCTGCAGACCAGCCCCCGACACAATGTAGCCCAGGAAGGGGATCTGTGGCACCTCAAAAACGCACTTCTCGAGTTTGCAGTATAGTTTATTTGTGCGTAGGCGAGACAGGACCTCTTTAACATGACAACGAGGGTTAACCAGATCAGAGGAAAAGATTAAGATATCGTCTAGGTAAGCTACAACCGAGACGTAGAGGAGGTCTTGAAAAATCTTGTTAATAAAAGACTGGAACACAGCAGGAGCGTTACACAGCCCAAAGGGCATCACTAAATATTCAAAGTGTCCTTCCTTGGTACAGAAAGCAGTCTTCCACTCGTCTCCTGAGCGTATACGAACAAGATTGTACGCCCCCCGCAGGTCTAGTTTGGTAAAGATCTTGGATCCAGCGATCCTGTCAAAGAGTTCAGAAATAAGCGGCAGCGGGTATCTGTTTTTGACGGTAATGGCATTCAATCGGTAGTCAATACAAGGCCGTAAGGAGCCATCCTTCTTCTTAACAAAGAAAAATCCTGCGCCAGCAGGAGAGGTAGACTTCCTGATGAACCCACGCTGAAGATTTTCAGAAATATAGGTAGTCATAGCAGAATTTTCGGGTAGAGATAATGGATAGATTCTGCCCTTAGGGAGTGAGTGGTTTGTCAGGAAGAAGTTCAATAGCACAGTCCCAGGGACGGTGAGGAGGAAGGGTTTCTGCAGCGGCCTTGCAAAACACATCCTGGAAGGAGAGATATGGAGATGGTAAGTCAATCTGAGGAGACGTCAAACGACAGGAAACAGGGGACTGACCAAGTTTTAGGCCAGCCAAACAAGACTTGAAACATCGGGGACCCCAAGAGGTAACCATCGCACGACTCCAATCGAATTGGGGAGAGTGAAGCTTGAGCCAAGGTAATCCTAGAATGACGGCATTCACTCAGCGAGGGAGAACCAGGAACTCAATGACTTCAGAATGTAGCACCCCTACCGTCAGCCGAATTGGAGTGCAGATATGGGAAACTGACCCGTTGGAGATCCGATTCCCATCCACCGTGGTGAGGAATAAAGACTGAGGCAATTTTAGTGTGGATAATTGGAGTTGCGATGCCAGTGTGGCAGAGATGAAATTCCCGGCAGAGCCGGAATCCACAAAGGCGGAGGTCTCAAAAGGGCCGACAGGAGTTTCCAAGGAGATGGGCATTAGGCAATCAGTGCCAGAAGTAGAGTAGGGAGTAGTAACCCCAACTCCTAAGCCGGCCTCCTCGCCACCGATTAGGAGGGGGCGTTTCCCGGTCTCTTGGTGCAAGAGGATATAACATGACCAGGGTCTCCCCAGTACAAACAAAGATTTTGCTTAAAGCATCGCTGACGTTCCTCAGGTGTTAGTCGGGAATGGCCGATCTGCATGGGTTCCTCCATAGGCACGGGATTCTGAAATAGGGGAGCGAGGCGAGTAGAAGTCCATCTGGTGGCGGAACGTTCCAGAGTACGCTCCCGAAAGCGTAGATCTATGCGGTTGCATAGGGAGATCAAGGAGTCCAGATCCGCCGGAGGTTCTCGTGAGGTTAATTCATCTTTAACTCAATCTGCCAGTCCTTGCCAGAAAGTCGCCACTAAAGCTTCATTATTCCAACTGAGCTCGGAGGACAGGGTGCGGAATTGAATTGCATACTGACCAACTGTCAGAGATCCCTGGCGTAGATTCAAAAGGCTGGAAGCCGCTGAAGAAATACGACCAGGCTCATCAAAAACTTTTCGGAATGCCTCAATAAACGAAGAGGCACTAGCCAACAAGGGGTCATTCCGCTCCTACAGGGGGGAGGCCCAGGCTAGAGCTTGTCCAGACAAAAGAGATATAATGAAGGCCACCTTAATGCGTTCTGAGGGAAAGGATGCTGGATTGCATTCGAAGTGGATAAGACACTGATTAAGGAACCCTCTGCATTTCTTGGGTTCTCCATCAAATTTATCCGGCGTGGGAAGTTTTAACGAAGCAGTAGAGACCACCACGGGAGAGGATGAGGTTGCCGCGGTAACAGAAGTCGTCACAGGCACGGCCTGAGTAGAAGTCACGAAAGTCTGAAGGGTCTCGAGACGCGCTGCGACTCCTTGAATACATTGCAGCAACTGCGCCTGCTCGGCTTCCTGTTTTTCAACTCTGTGAGCCAGGTGGAGGAGAATGTCTCGAGCAGATGGTGTGCCAGGCGTTTCGGTTGACATGGCCAGAGCAAACTGTCACCAGGAAGGTGTCTGCACCTGCAAGTATTGACACAACTACACTAGGAGGCGCGGAGTCTAACACCCCCGCAAGGAAGTTTGGACTTCGCGGCGAACGACGTGCAGGTCGCGGCCCTCCCAGGAAGCTACTTGCGAGAAGATGGAGATAATCGATGTCGTACAGGCAGGAGTCAGAACCAGACGGGCGGAGAAGGTACCAAATCAGGAAGCGAAGAATAGTCAGCAGGCCGAGGTCAGAACTGGAAATACAATGCAGGACAATAGGAAGATCCAAAAGCGATGTCAGGGGGAGCCGGGTCAGTAACAGGAAACAAATGGCAGGTAAGCTAATATACACAGGAACGCTGGAGGCTAGAATACTAGTTGCTCTGGCACCCTAGTGGTGACAGAGCAGGTGTTATATAGTGAGTGATGGTCTCTCATTTGTGGGCAGTGGTTCGGCGGTCAGACGCGCTGACCGCCGACCGGAAGTTCCATTGCGCGTCCTGTCGTCATGGTGATGGGCGCGCATGCGCGCCTGACCGCCGGGGAAGCGTCCCCGTTGCTTAGCAACGGAGCGCTCTGACATGATCAGGCGTGCATCCCCGCCTAGCGAGGAAGTGCGGGGGCGGCGCCTGATAACTCCACACCACCGGCTGGACAGCGCTGATCTAGAGTAAGGCAAGTACTTGTGAAAGATTTTCTCCCACTCCTCTGCTGAAATAATAATCCCAAAATCAGATTTCCAGGTAGCTTGGACCGGGAGATCCCGAGAGTTAATGGGGGACAAAAGGGTTTGGTACCATAGTGAGATGCCAACCGCATATGAAGAGGAGGAGAACGATATTCCCACATAGGAGGGGGTAGATTTAAGTGTTGGGGGATGTGATGGGTACGATTGTATGCAGTGTCTAATCTGGAGGTATTTACAAAAATCACGGGCTGGTATGTCGTACTTAGCTTGTAAGTGGGAAAATGGGGGGAAGTGTTCCGCCCTCCAGAAGATCCTGTATTCATCCAGCCCCTTGTATATGCCAAAAATGTAGATGAACATCTGGAATCAGTTGTGACAGGGCAATGGTAGAAAGATTGGAGGCAGGGAGTCTGGAGATAAGAGCATCATTTTGTCCCAAACAGTAAGGTAATCTTTGATACTCCGGAGGGTAGTTGCAGGAATTGGCCTGCTAGGCTTATCTAACCAAATAAGGTCTGCCAGCGGTCTTGCCTACCAGTATCAGATATCTGCCATTTTTATCGGTTGTTTGTTTCTCCAATTTAAAAAGGCAATTAGCACTGATCAAAATTACTACTCCATTACGCTTAAATGGACCAGAAGCTGAATAACAAGTTGGATATTTAAGGTTATGAAATTGAGAAGGGGAATGAAGAGAGAAGTGCGTCTCCTGGATAGCTATAATGTCTGCCTTTTGAGGCGCAAAGCTCTTGAGGGCGATTCTTCATTTATTGGGGGAATTCAGTCCCTTTGCATTTATAGAGACAAATTTATTTAAATTATCCTTGATCATATTATTGGTTAAGACCAGGTACCCAAAAATCTGACCTGGGTGGTCTATGCCTCCAAAAAGTCTCTGATAAATTAGGGAAGAAAGGGAAGGATAGGTGAGAGAAAATGGGAGTGAAAGAACAGAGAAAAACTGAAATAGTTCCCATAAGGGAACTAACACTTATGCCACTTAATGAAGGAAAGGAATTGGCAGAAAGGTAGTGCGTATGGGGATGTGTACCCTGGCCATGGGCACTCTAACCTAGTGTCATCTGAACAAGATATTTAACCAAAACTATTATACCATTAAATATACGTGTTCATCATATTATAACTCTGTGCTATAGGTATAGTATAGCGTGAGGTCTAAGAGTAAAACATATAAATGTGATATATAACATCAATAACATAACAGTTTAAACCATAACAGCAGTAAACAAAGATCAACACATAATAGGCCATAACAGTTGAGTTGGAGATTAGAGTACCTCGGTGGGGAAGGCGATGGTAGTCAGCATATCGGTGCTGACTACTCCGACAACACTTACCCCGACGTCTTCACACTGAAGGGCTCCTTCCCGAAGAGGCTCCAGGACGACTGATGTGCCAACCAACTGCAAGCAATCGCGATGAATGAAGAAGCCGCCGCGACTTGATGATGTCACTGGCATCCGCAATGCTGTGATCGGTGCTGTTAAGGGGCTAATGTAAGTATGCGGCCATAGGCAATGTACAACGCTTTGTAAAGTACATTGTCCATGCCCACATACTTACAAGTGATATAGGATATTGGTCGATTGCAAAGCCCGGCGCTTGGCCAGAATAGGGGCAGATAAATCTGGATACAATTGTAAATCGCCTGGTTATACTAGAGTAGGAGAAGAGGGCAAAGAAGCTTGCAGAATCTGTTCTTTAATTCTGTAAAAGTGGACCTATTGTAAAGTATCCTTAGGTGCACAGTCTGGGGCATTCTGGGATATAGGCAGATGGTGGATACGGTCTATGAGAAGGTCATTAGTTGAGGCCATTGGCAATAGCTTATGGAACAGGTCCGTGGCCTATTCATAGAGGTTCGAGTTAGCAACAGAGTCAGGGATACCTCAAATTTTGATGTTGTTGCTAACTCGTCCCTAAGATCCACCAGTTTGTCTTTAGCAACTTCTTCCTTCAGAAGGTCATGATCAGATATCAAGTCATTGTGAGAGGACACAAGTTCTTCCAACTTATCTTCAAATTGATCTGTTCTGGCTGCTAATTGGGTCACATCAGCCTTGATTTCTTTGATCCATGCTCTGAATTCAGAGGTGAAGTGCTACTGAATAGATTGAATAGACCTCAATCCATCCATCTTCAAGGCCTGTTCGTCCGTCGGTAACCCTTAGCATTTTTGCTCCTTATTGCTTGTTGTTTATGAGCTCTGTCACATACAGAAATTCTAACATGGGGAAGCGGGGACATAGTCAGAAATGTGTTTCACTGACGTTTTAATATCATCCTGTGGCTGGAATCCCACAGCAATTATATTTTACATGCATGCAGAGTAGGTAATACAATGTAAGTATATCATAAAGGACCATTAAGAAAGTAGAGCTAGGCAGAGATTCAGCAGTCTAGGCTCTCGTCATTTATCTGTTACACGGTTGGTTGATAGGGATGCTATATCTATTCGGTTGCTCTCATACAAGAGAGTATAAACCACACATTCTGTTTTCTCACTGCTGTGCTCTTATCTTATGAAAACACATTTGCAAGATATTTCATATTTAAAATAAACCAACAGCATTATTGTGTTCAGTTGTTGGGGGCTGTAGATGAACTATGTGCAACTTTGCTATACAATTGTATGATATAGTGTCTGAAGGTAAGTGAGGGCTTATTGTAATAAGGATGGAGGCTGGGTATTAATTTAATGGTGACGGTGGGTAGTAATCATTTAATAACGGGTGGGAAATATGGTGGGTCAATTTATTTCATGATGAAAACTATTTAATTTAATTGTGGGATCATAGTAATGACTATTAATTTAAGTTGTGTGAAGGCATTATTTAATTAATGCTAGGGTGGTTTTAGGCTTATCAATATAATGTGGTGACCACTGTATACTTGACACATCAGGGTGTGATCCGCTGTCACCTGACAGGGAGAGGACACCGGCTACTGTTGGTAAGTAACTGATACGGCGTGTGGAGGTGATCACCTTACTTCTTAACAGAATACAAATTATTTAACATTGGGGCAGTTTGGGGTGAAATAGCTTTAGTTATTAAATGGGAATACTAATTATTTAACATTGGGGCTGTTGGGGGGGGGGGTAGGTGTATTTATTAAATGTGAGTAGCATTAATTTAATGTTAGGGCAAGTGGAGGAATTAGATCTATCTATTTATTCTAAATGCTATTTAATGTTGGGCTGATAGGGAGAAAATACATCTATTTATTAAATGTGTATACTATTAATTTAAAGTCGGTCTGGTTTCAGGTAGGGAGGCCTAATTATTAAATGTAGGTGCTATTAATTTACCGTATGGAGTGGTTGGGGAAAGGAGGATTTAATGGGCTCACTCACTGCTAGACTTTCCATATTTATGTTCTTATGTACCTATCCCTTTTCATCACAAAGGGCCCCAGCATTCCAGGATTCAGACAAGCAGCAACTGAGTTTAAGAGACCAGCAGCTGCAGGTAGTGAAAACTACAAGAACAGGTAGGAGAGCGCAGCACAGTCTGCTAACTGTCCTGATTCTGGTGGGACAGTCCTGATTTTGTGTAACTGTCTTGCTCAGTCAAGACTTTGTTCTGACTGCAAAAATAGTTGGGATGTATGTCCTGCTTCACAGTGTACTGCTTGTTAAGAGAAAGCAACATTCACTACAGTTAGATACAAGCAGCTCGCCCTTAATAAACAGTAGAGTGTGAAGTGGGACATACATCCCAACTATCCTTGCAGTCGGAAAAAAAGTCCTGAATGAGTGGGATAGTCACATAAAATTAGGACTGCCCCAACAGAATGAGGACAGTTGGCTGCCATTGCCCATGTGTCTGTAAATATTCTTTTACTGATGCATAAATGGGAATAAATAGAGTTCAATGTAGTCACAAATTGTCCTTTATGTTTAACCTAATGTAAACGATTAAACAGGAGCTTACAGTCGGTTTGGGATCAAAGGAGATCTTCATCTCTCAATTGCACATATTCTCCCCTGACATTCTCCCCTTGTCACACGTGTCTCAAGAGCCAACTCTCAGGTTCCTACCTGTTGCATAGTCTGGTGGAGGGGGTCTCTGTCTTCACAGCAGCTCCCACATCTGCTGCTCCATGTAGCAAGGATCTCGGTGCAGAGTGCTGATGGCAGGGGCGGATTGAGAGAGCACTGTGAAGTGGGACATACCTTCCGACTGTCCCAGCAGCTGAACTGAGATGATACTCTATGAGATCTTCAACACAAGTCTGCTCTTGGTGTGATGACATTCCTCGGTGCTAGTTGGTAATTTGCTAATTGCCAAATGTTATATTTGTGAACAGATGACTATGTGGGACTTAGGGTACAGAGCTGACCTAAAGTGCAGTCACCTCTGCCTGCCACTAGGTACTATCCGCCTTCTGGAAAGGTGAGCAATGAGTTAACAGTTTAGGACTCCCTTCCCCATCCAGTCTTGACATTAGATCATAACACCCACATTTAATAAATAGGCTTCCAACCCCCTACCAGCGCCATTGAATGTTTAGCAACCACATTTAATACAGATTCCACAGTGCATTATTAGCCCATGCAATATATTAATAGCCCTATTAACCACACATTACATAAATAGATCCCACATTTAATTAAAAAAACAACATATTAAATTAATAGCCCCTACCTCCTGCTACGTAACATGAATTACATTAATGCACCCCTCCCCCCCACACACACTACATTACACAGGGCTGCCAAGAGGAATTCAGGGCCCCGGTACAACAGATTCATGGGGCCCCCCTTACAGGTGCGCAAGTTAAAAAATGTTTAGCTTTCAGAATTTGTAACATTTTTTAACTTGCAAAATTTTTTAGCTCGCAAATTTTTTCAAAAATTTTAACTTGCAAAATGTTTGCCCCCCTTCCTTCCTTCCTTCATCCCCCTGTGCCATGCTGAATTTGCCCCCCTTCCTTCATCCCCCTGTGCCATGCTGAATTTGCCCCCCTTCCTTCATCCCCCTGTGCCATGCTGAATTTGCCCCCCTTCCTTCATCCCCCTGTGCCATGCTGAATTTGCCCCCCTCTTCCTTCCTTCATCCCCCTGTGCCATGCTGAATTTGCCCCCCTCTTCCTTCCTTCATCCCCCTGTGCCTCTCTGCGTTTCTCCTCTTTCACTTACCTCAGTATTGCTTTCTTTCATCTTTCTTTTCTTTTCTTCTGACTGTCTTCTGTCTTCTTCACTGAATGACATTCATTGCATACAGAGGAAGGGAGAATGACGCCGGCGCCGCGATCATGTGAGTATTTGTATACACACATGATCGCGGCGCCGACGACGACCCCCTCCCCCCCCCCAAAAAAAAAAAAGTTTCAAAAAAATAATAATATTTTTTTAAAAAAAGAGTACAGAGTGAGGTCCCAGCCCGGGCCCGCCAGGTGGCCCGGGCCGGGCCCTCACTCTGTACTCTTTTTTTTATTATTATTAGTACCCGCTCCCCCACCTCTCGGCGGCTCTGACATTACATTAAAAATAAATAAACTCTTTTCAGGACATTTATGTGCAAACATTGGAAAATAATGCACACATATGTGACCTATTGTTCAGAACAGTAATTCAGATATCCAGTCTTGGGTACCAGATGTGAGAGCAATTCTTTTCACTGCTGTATAAGAACAGTTTTGCCAAGTGTTGCACATTTCTCGCTGGCTGTGCCATTTTCATTCCAACCCATCATTTATCATTTAACAAAGAGAATGTTGAGTTCATGTTTGGATGTAGCAATGCCATCTGGTAATTATCTTCCTCTTGTACCTTAATTTATATTGTACTACTTACTCTATGTAGTTTAAACAAAATGCCTTATCAATATGCATGCCTAGGTGTGCTAAGAAAAACCTGTCACATTAAAAGTCTAACCTACTACCACTTTAGAACCAAGCCTTTCATTAAATGTTTGTTTTTCTCCTAAAATACTGCTTGGTTTTGCCTCACTTGTGGCTTAAATTATTCATTAGATGTGACAAATGGACTTCCTGTCTAACTTGCAGAGGCATCTCCAAAGACCATAAAGTAATCGTGCACTTAAAGTGAGCTTATTATATGGACATAGTGGTGCACCAGCAATGATTTTTGGTATGTTTCTAGTGTACATAAGTGAAGTCCTGTGCATTTTGAAAACACTTGATTTATAAAAGCAGTATGCGCAATCTGAGCAACAGCATTTTACTATATATTTAGTCTATTTGTTTTTTTAAAACAGTAAATTGTCCCTTTAAGACATATTAAAATGTCATTTAGGTCGTAATTGTTCACACTAATGAGGCTTGTCTGGAAAACTGCACTGGATGTGACAAGTGACTGTGACAGATGTGTTATGTTACATGAGATCATCACTGACCGATTTTGTTATAGACCCATCAGAGGAAATGCTCTGAATGAACAATCCAATCTAGGTGACACAACCCAGACCTCTGCAGTAGATATCAGCATAAAGTTGATAATCTCCCTTGCCTACCAAAGATCGATAATGGCCATCGGGTCGATGATAGGGTATGCACCACCGTTCTGCATCAGGGAATACAGCAGTGGGCCGAGGAACAAGAGCAGGACCTCGGTCTGTATTGAGTCCGGCGGTGGTGGCAACAGAGGCATTGGCCTTCGAAATGGGAGTGGGATCGACTTCCATGGAATGCCTGGACACTCCTGCGCTGTTGTGATCAGTTGGCAGTCCAGGAGGGAGTCTTGAGGTGTTGGGCTTACTTGGAACATGAGCTGAGGTCAGTGTGGCAAGTGGTAGTGGTGAAGGACATTGTAAGAAAACCGATGGAGGAGGCCCATGCCCAAGGAGCGCACTTGGTATCCTTGAAGATCGCTCAGTGGATCCGGTGATATAGCTTCTGGCCTGGACTGCAGGAGCTTGTAGACCAAGTCTGCCAAGCATGTCAGAGATGTGCTGTGACCAAGCTTACTCAGCAGCACCCTCTTGTGCACACCATCAAGAAAGGATGGCCGTTGGAAATACTCATGGTGGATTATGTTTTGATTGGGGAATCCACAAGTGGGCATCAATACGCCCTGGTCATACCCGGCTATTTTACTAAGTTCACCATAGTGGTGCCAATAAGAGACCAGACTACTGTGTCTGTCACCAAGGCCATCAAGGAATGTTTCATCTGGAGATACAACAGCATGGAGAATCCATTCTGATCAGGGAGCGTATTTTCAAGGCCGGCTGATGGAAGAACTATGTCAGATGTACGGGATTCAGACATCCTGCACAACCCCGTATCATTCCCAGGGGAATGTCACTTGGGAGAGCTTCAATAGGACCTTGCTGCAGATGTTACAGGTCTTAGAGAAAGAGCAAAGGATGCACTGGCTAGAGGTTGTTCAAGACTTGGAGCTTGGTTTTGAAACCGCCGGATTTACTAAAGCCCAATCCGCCGTTAAAAAAGCCAGAATTTATATTTTTCAAAACCACCACTTATAAACCACCATCCCGATTTTAACAATGATGAACATACAAACAGCCGGATTTACTAAGACGAGGTTTTCAAAACTGCCGCAAAACAGCCATCCAAACAGCCAAAATGAAAGAGGTGGTTGTGAGTGGCGAGATTGCTCAAACTGCATGCTGTTTGAGCTAGTTTGTCATTCAGAACATAAGAGTAATCATAAAATCATTGTTTATTGATTAAGAAGGAAAATTAATTTAATATTAACTTATGGGGAATTTGTTTTTCTATATTGTTTTAAAGGGACACTATTATAGCATTATATTATGGGGAAATGTGAATATATAATAATATTAACTGATTGTTAATGGTGGATATAATTATTTATGTTGCACAATTTGGCATTACATAGTGTAAGAATGATATAATAATGAAATAATTATGTCTCCTTAATATAATTCCCCCCATAAGTTAATGTTAAATTCATTTTTCCCTTAACCAATGAATAATGATTGCCCAAATAATTTAAATGTCAATGGTGCTTTCTCTTATGTTCTGAATAGCAAAATAGTTCAAATAGCATGGTTAAGTAATCAAGTGATTCAGAAGTAGGTATTAAAACTGTCCTGTCCTGTCTTTTGGATGGCGGTTTTAAACTGCCACCAAACTCGATTCTTAGTAAATCTAGCCCTTGTTGTGGGTCTACAACAACTGCCTGCATCATACCATCGGGTACTCTCTTTACTTCTTGATGTTCAACCGTGTCTGGAATAGTATGCAGGAACTGGTCCTGGGGTCATCGGATGAGGAGCAATGGACGTGACCAGGCTAAGTCACTGAACAGAGCTGTCGGTTGAAGAACGCCTGTTACCTGACTAAAAAGCTCATCAAGACTAAGCTCCATGCCAGATGTGGTCGAGGGAATACTCTTCCGTTGGCCACTGGACAACGTGTGTTGGTCCACTTGCCAAAGCGGGGACAGAAGCTGGACGAAAGGTGGGAGGTCACTACCTTGTTCGAAGACGGTTGTCTCCAGATAATCAAGTGTACAAAGTGAAATCCACTGTGGAATCAGGCCGGACAAGGATACTCCATAGCGACAAGCTGTGACCTTGCTTGTTAGCTGCTGAGGAGTCATCCACATTTGAGGGCTACAGCTGTAATGCTCTCACAATATTGGTGGCGCTATCAGAAATGACATATCCTGAGGAGAGTCCAAACGGGATAAGCCATTTTGCAATGACATCCCTTAGTTTTTCTAACAGGTTGTCAGAGGTATGCCTCTTAGTGAAGTCGTTGGTACACAGAATAGCCTGCCTCTGAAAAACCTGGTGTTGTTGGGTACATGCTGCTGCTGTTCCTGCTGCTGAAGGCGATTCACCAACCCAATGGACTGTCACGGTCATATAATCTTTAGTTTGCCCAGTTCCACTTGTCCACATATTTGTGTTTAAGTGTACAGTGGGTAGAATGGCATTTTGTAGCCCAATAATTAATTTTTATTGAACCTTTTGGTAGAGGTGAGGAATTGCTTTTTAGTAAAATGGTGTTGTGATAACGGGGACACAGGACCTCAATTAACTGTTTAAAACCAGCTGCATTAATTGTGGATATTGCACGCAGATCCAATGCTAGCATAGTCACCATGGCGTTTGTGATTTGCAACTGGGTGACAGCTTTCATACTTGCTCCCTCTTGCAAAGGATTGTTTAACAGTAAATTGTTGAAAACTACTTGTAGTCTTCTTTTTGATCTGCTTCTGGGATGAAGATTCACCCCCAGCAGCAGCAGCAGCAGCAACAGCAGTACTAACGGTCAAGAATTCTTCAGAGGAACCCTGGATAGCGGAGGAGTCATCTAGACTTAGCAACTTGGATGCAGGACTAACTCCGATCACTAGTGAAGTTATTGATGAAGAAGGTGTTGTTGCTGTAGATTGCAGGTGCCAGGCTGCAGAGAGAAGGGAGCTAGCTGATGCTGCACTGCTTGTTGTTATTTTCTTAGCACAAGTTTCAGATTTTCCCAACAGCTTGCGATCTACTCGCTTGAAATGGCGTAATATGGATGGCGTTCCTAGCTGGTTAAGGTCCCTACCTCTACTGACTGTGGCTTTACAAACGCTACAAATAGCTAGACAACTGTTGTCAGGATCTGGGTAAAAATAATTCCACACATAAGAGTTGGATTTTTTGGTCTTATAATCAGGCATGACAATGGTCTTCTTCTTATCACTTTTAAGAACTGCTTTCACTTGTGCACGACTTACACAAACAACATCATCCTCATCAACATCCTCATTACTACCGTCGTCAGCTAGACAAATATCCCCCTCATCCTGTGGAAAATCCAAAGTGGTATCCTCAATTTGTGTATCACCAGCTACACTAAGAGGCATACCATTGACAACCTGTTTGAACAACTAAGGGATGTCATTGCAACATGACTTATCCCGCTTGAACGCTCTTGAGGATATGTGATTTCTGATAACGCCACCAATATTGTTACAGCATTACACAGGGGAGAATTCCATCATATTACCTGTTTTGTTCACAAAATCAACTTGGTGGTGCAAAGCTTTTTAAAAAATGACAGTGACATGCAGGAGATTCTGTCTGTGTCCTGGAAAATTTCTGGTCATTTTGAAATTCTGCAACAGCATGTAGGAGATTGCACCAGCTGCAATAAGAAAAGAATTTGAGGGGGAATATACTTTAGTCCAGCGCACTAGAGAATACGTGTTGTGCAAGGTGCTGAAACCACTCAAAAAAGTCATCTGTGCCCATATGGGCCTAGGCCAAATAAGTCTCCACAGAATACTCACGCTTTATCACTGACCCATGGCTAGAATAAAGATAAATGGTGATCTCTCTGACCCAGTTATAATATCTAACGGCACAAGACAAGGCTGCCCTTTATAGCCACTCGTTTTTGTCCTATGCATGGAAGCACTGGCGAGGTCAATTAGATTAAACCCTGACATTTCCGGAATCCGATTGGGTAACTCAACCTACAAACTTGCTCTCTTTGCTAATGATTTGTTAGCAATTATTACTAACCCAGTAATCTCAGTTCCTAATCTGGTTTTAGACTTCCATAGATTTGGAGTCTTATCGAACTTTAAGATTAATTATTCAAAATCTGTTGCACTTAATCTTACTACTCCCCCAGAGGTAGTTGAACGACTTCAAAGTGTGTTTGCCTTAACTTGGCACCCGAACCACATTAAGTATTTGGGAGTAAAACATCACCATGGACCCTTCCCAACTATTTGATGCTAATTTTCAACCCATATATAGTGAACTTCGAAAAGATCTGAGAGAGTGGCAGGGGAAGAAGTTTTCATGGATAGGTAGAATTAATATTGTCAAGATGAACATTCTTCCACGTGTACCTTTTGCAGACCCTGCCGATACACATACCATATAAATGGTTCTCAAATCTGAACTGTTTAACAAAGAACTTTGTTTGGGGGAGAAGGAAACCACGCTTTA
Source organism: Mixophyes fleayi (assembly GCF_038048845.1). Taxonomy (NCBI): domain Eukaryota; kingdom Metazoa; phylum Chordata; class Amphibia; order Anura; family Limnodynastidae; genus Mixophyes; species Mixophyes fleayi. The sequence continues at coordinate 107,048,880 of NC_134404.1, read as the reverse complement.
AGCACAATATTTTATTCAGGCGGAAACAACTTGGTGGGCTTCAACTCCCTTCTTTTGAGACCTATTACGATGCTGTTATGCTCAGTAGAATACTTAATTGGACAAGACTTAAAGCAGACAAGCATTGGATCTCAATAGAGGAATGGTCCCTTGGACACTGTTCGAACACCTGTCAGTGGCTTGCGAGTCTACCAAATCTCCAACATCCTGAAATAAAGCCTACTGTGAGGTGTTGGACTAAACTCCGTAAGCTTAAGTATATCTCTCTTCGGTTCTTTCGCCTTTGACCATTGGCGAAAGAACCCTAGGGCCCTAGGGGCCTGATTCATTAAGGATCTTAACTTAAGAAACTTCTTATTTCAGTCTCCTGGACAAAACCATGTTACAATGCAAGGGGTGAAAAATAGTTTTCTGTTTTGCACATAAGTTAAATACTGATCCTTAATGAATCAGGCCCTAGGTCTTCTCTTTCTTTCCAACTGACCCAGATCTCAAGAGATGCAATTAGCTCCTGGTCAGCAAGCTGACAGTTCAAGTGGTACATGACACAACAATGTCTCCTCCTTCAGCTTCTCTGGCAACTGCTACTAGGAAAAAACTTAGCTTTCCCAGTAGTGATACAGATGAGTCAGCACAACATTTTGACATTTGGTCTGGTGTAAAAGAATTGCCAAAAAATCATGACAGCTCTGCCGTAAAAGGAACTACAAATTCCATGAGGTAGGCCATTACTGGCAATTACATCAAAGTACAGAGACTTCTGTAATGGTGGATTCCAGTGGGGATGAAGTAGTATTGCATGAGGATGATGTATACACTGATGAGGGTGAGGATGAGGTTGAGGATGATAAAAGTGTAGATTGTAGGTGATGAGATCTAGCTGAGAGAATGACACTAACTGATGCTGGTATGCTTCTTAATATTTGGGGTAGAATGGCATTTTGGCAATTTTATGTTTTTCTACAGTAAACTCTCCTTTCATTAGATAAGTGTTTTTTTTTACTTTACCAATGTAGAAGCTTGCTTTTTCGATTTCAGTTTCCCTGACTTAAATCCACTATGCTCTTGAGTATAGACTTTAGTAGATGACGTAGAAAGACTAGTATCATCATGACTGCTGCCAGCAGCTGGTTGCCCTATCGATGGCGCTGGGCTATGGCACTGGTGACTGACAAGAACACTGCTTCTGTGTGAGCAATGGCACTGTACAATGGCAATGGAGACTGGAGAATGACAAGAACACTGCCACCCCTCCTGGTATCTGTGTGAGCAATGGCACTCAGCAATGTGACTGGAGAATGATAATGTCACACTTCTGGTATCACAAACGGAACCCAATAGCCAGGTATTTCTGAATTCAACAGGATTTATTTTGGTATATAAATAAATCTCCAGTGTCCAACAAATAAAGTCCAAAGTCACAAGAGTATAAAGGTCTGGTGGAAGTATCAAGTACTTGTAGGAGGCAAGGTTCTGTGGAAGCATCTGGTTCAGATACAAACACAATACTCGTGCAAAGGCTCCATACAAGGAAGTGCCTTTTCTAGGCCCAAACAGGAAATGGGATCCAAGATGGAATCTTCATGAGACAGTCCCGGCCATCTTGGATAAGGGCTATTGTAAGGGCAAGTTCAAAACAGAGATCCAAGATGGAAACTTCATAAGGCAATCACGGCCATCTTGAATGAGGGCAAATCTAAGGGCAAGTACATAACAGATAAGGACACTGCCACCTATCCTGTTTCTAAATGAGCAGTGACACTCAGCAATGTGACTGGAGAGTGACAAGGACACTGCCACCCAACCTGTTTCTGTATGAACAATGGCACACAGCTATGTCACTGGAGGCTGATAAGAACACTGCCACCCCTCCTGTTTTCTATGTGAGTTATGGCACTCAGCAATGTGACTGGAGAGTGACAAGGACACTGCCACCTTTCTTCTTTCTGTATGAGCAATGGCGCACAGCTATGTCGCTGGAGACTGATAAGAACACTGCCACCCCTCCTGTTTCTGTATGAGCAATGGGACAGAGCAATGCCACTGGAGACTGATAAGAACACTGCCACCCCTCTTGTTTTCTGTGTTAGCTATAGCACTCAGCAATGTGACTTGAGAGTGACAAGGACACTGTCACCTATCCTGTTTCTATATGAGCAATGGCACTCAGCAATGTGACTGCAGAGTGACAAGGACACTGCCACCCCTCCTGTTTCTGTATGAGCAGTGGCGCACAGCGACGTCACTGGAGACTGATAAGAACATTGCCACCCATCCTGTTTCTGTATGAGCAATGGGACAAAGCAATGTCACTGGAGACTGATAGGAACACTGCTACCCCTTCTGTTTCTGTGTGAGCAATGGCACTGAGACTGGAGATTGACAAGAACACTGCCATTCCTCATGTTTACTTTCTATATAAGCAGTGGCACAGAGCAATGTGACTGGAGACTGGAAAGCGACAAGACCATTGCCACCCCTGTTTCTGTGTTTGCAATGACACTGAGCAATGTAACTGGAGAGTTACAAGGACACTGCCACCTATCCTCTTTCTGTATGAGCAATGGCGCACAGCTATGTCACTGGAGACAGATAAGAACACTGCCACCCCTCCTGTTTCTGTATGAGCAATGGGACAGAGCAATGCCACTGGCGACTGATAAAAACACTGCCACCCCTCCTGTTTTCTGTGTGAGCTATGACACACAGCAATGTGACTGAAGAGTGACAAGGACACTGCCACCCCTCCTGTTTCTGTATGAGCAATGGAACACAGATATTTCACTGGAGACTGTTAAGAACACTGCCATCCCTCTTGTTTTCTGTGTTAGCTATAGCACTCAGCAATGTGACTGGAGGGTGACAAGGACACTGTCACCTATCCTGTTTCTGTATGAGCAATGGCACTCAGCAATGTGACTGCAGAGTGACAAGGACACTGCCACCCCTCCTGTTTCTGTATGAGCAGTGGCGCACAGCTACGTCACTGGAGACTGATAAGAACATTGCCACCCCTCCTGTTTTTGTATGAGCAATGGGACAGAGCAATGTCACTGGAGACTGATAGGAACACTGCCACCCCACCTGTTTCTGTGTGAGCAATGTTGCTGAGCAATGGCAATGGAGACTGCCAAGAATGCTGCTACCCCTTCTGTGTCTGTCTGTGAAATGGCATCGGATCTCCGTAGAGAGTGATACTTATGGAATCCAAATCTTGCGAGATCTGACGAGGCGCCGATGACGTTTTGCCTCTAATTCAGTTCCGAGGACGTGCGTAACTCAGATTGCCTAAGTTCAGGGAGCTCGGTTTTCAAAAAACAAGACTGAGCATCCCTAGTCTTGACTATTGCAACCTCCTGCTATCTGGCATTCATGACACCCATATATACAGCAAATTAAAATTACTTACCCTTATTCAGAAAGCCCTCAACTAAACTACCCCTGCATACATCTCAAATCTCATATCAAAATACTCTCCCTTCCGCGCTCTTAGATCTACCTCTGACCTGCGCCTTGTCTTGTCTCTGGTAACCACCTATCACTTTCGCCTACAAGACTTTTCCCGTGCTGCTTCCCACTTATGGAATTCCCTTTTATGCCCAATCAGGCTTTCCCACAGCCTTTAAATTTTTAGATGTCTCTTTAAAAATCCATCTCTGTTCTAGAGGTGACCTTATCCCTGATAACACTATTCACACTAATACACCCTCACAACTGTCCCAATCTCCACTGTAAACCACACTTGCTCCTCTTTTTTCAGCTGTGCCCTCTTACACTTAGAATGTAGCTCTCTAATGAGCAGGGTCCTTCATACCCTTTGTTTTCATGTCTGCATTTATTTTGTCTACCTTGTATGTCCCTGTTTTATGTATGTATGTTTCCCTACTGTACCGCACTGCGGAGCACTGTGGCATCTTACAAATCTACGATAATAATAATAATATTATTAATAATACCTTTACAGAGAAAGATGATAGATACAAAACAAGCAGATATGTGAACATCCAATTGTATAATAAATATTTTTAACATTGAGAACCAGATGGAGCTCATTTATATCAGTGCTAAGTGTGGTAGATATTGTAAAATGTAAACAGTTGAGAAGCCATTGGGAGGATTTACAAAGCCTGGATATAATGACTAGGGCCACTTTGAACAAATTCAGGCCCCAATATGGCTGTTGCTCTTAATAGGACTCCTTGGGAAAAAATGGTGTTGCGTGTTTAGCCTAAAGGGCTGTGATTGTATGGACCCTCCGTAGGATGTGCACAAAGCTTTGGCAAATAGGTTTGAAGCTATTTCTCTACACATACACTTTCCTCCAGCTACAATCTGACTCAAAAGAGGCTGTCAAATGGGGCTGGCGTCCTGTGGCTGCTACCTTGTTACTGGAGAGATTGTGGGTCTTCTTAGCTGGCCTGTAAATGAAGCAGAGAAAGAGAGAGACCTACAAGGATAAGTGTTCAGGGCTCAGTGTGGAAGCAAACAGTGTTAGTGAGAAGAGAAGTGTGAGAATACGAAGTAAAGGCAGCAGTAGAGCACAAGGCAATGAAAACAAGGTGATGTATCAATGTGTTGGAATACCTGCTGCTGCCCATCCATCTTTGGCTGGTTGAAAACTTTTAACCCAGGGGAAAAGTCCAACCAAGTGTGTTTCACTGCCAGAGGATGAATGACCGAGCTACAGAGGGGCCATATATAGCACTAGACTCTAAATTCACCAATCACGCATTGCCTCCAAAAATGTACCCTCTCCACCTGGTAAATTTAACTTTAATATCTCTTCCCACAAACCAAAATGTATTTTTTTCATGTGGTCATAACATGGGCCCACAGCCCATAGACAAAATTTATGGCTGTTGTGCAAATGTGATTGTATTCCTTTAAAAAAGTCATGTGACAAGACAAACAATCATTTGCATTGCACTCCCGCAGTTTTGTGCTTTTAGAAGTGATCCTTACTACGCCTAGAAGTAAGTAGTAGGAACAAATCATCAATGGATGATGATGGGTGTGTTCTTTTCTTGACATATCTGAGACAAGGCCTATGTCCAGACTAGCACCAATATTAAATCAGAAGCATCCGGCTCACTTACTATGGTCTGGTGCGCAAGGCGGGGTCTCCTCCATCGGTTCTACCTCCAGTTATGAGGGGCTCGCTGTCTTCCGATGGTGGACGCCATCTTGGATTTTTTTTCTCTTGGAGTCTTTTATGCCTTTCTCTGTTCAGCAATTGGCTGATTGTGTTTCACGCCTCCTCATCCTCCCCAATATTTAAGCCATCTGTTCTGGCAATATAGTGCCAGATCATCATGTCCTGTAGCCTGGTAAATGGCTGGATGAGTTAGCTTTGTATTCCTGGTATCCTGTATCTATGCCTATTCATCAGATCCTGGTATCCAACGCTATATGCTTCTCAACTAACCCTGGTATCTTGCTATCCTGTGTTTGTTCCTATTCATCTGATCCTGATACCCAGCACCATATGCTTCTCAGCTAATCCTGGTATCCTGTAACCATTCCTATTCATCAGATCCTTGTATCCAGTGCTATATGTTTCTCAGCTAATTCTGGTATCTTGTATCTATTTTTATTCTGGTCTCTTCTTATTAGCTGATAACATCTTCTCCTGTCAGTCTTGCCTGGTACCCTCCTGGAAGACTATGATCTGTGGGTTGAAGCAGTGAAGCCCAATCCTCCTTGCGGGTGTCCCTGGTGAAAACCTTCATCTCGTTAGATTCTGTGCCTCCATGATGAATAGAGTCAAGCACTGGAAAGAGTCCAACCACTTTGTGAATTCCGTGACAAAAATATAGGACTTCTGAAAGAGTATTCAACAATAATTGGATATATAAAAACTCTCTACTCAAAAATATCAAGTGAGTGCATTGGCATAAGGGGATGTGATTATACTCCGAACAAGAATTTATTTCCATAAATTGGATATTGATTGGACTGTGGTATCCCTTTATACTATATGTGGTTTTATAAACAATGAGAGGACAGCACAGTAGTTAGCACTTCTACCTCATAGCACTGGAGACATGAGTTAGATTACCGACCATATGTGTGGAGTTTATATGTTCTCCCTGTGTTTGCGTAGGTTTCCTCCGGGTGCTCTGGTTTCCACCCACACTCCAAACATACTAGTAGGTTAATTGGCTGCTATCAAAATTGACCCTAGTCTCTCTCTGTCTGTGTGTGTATGTTAATGAGTTCTCTGTGCAGCGCTGCAGAGTTAGTGGCGCTATATAAATAAATGCTGATGATGATGGTCAGATTCTGTTTATTTGCTCTAAGACTCAATTAGTTACTTCCCAATTTACTCGCTTTGTTAATTTTATTATGCCTAATCTAATTACATAGTTCTTTTCCCTCAATGTTAATAATTAAGAATGTATAGAAGATTTATATTTGTCAGTCTCTTAGAATTTATTGTGTCTTGAGAATAGAGTGTTTTAAAATTTAAAATCCAAAACCCAGGGTCTGCTGGAACTCCATCTCCAACTATATATATATATATATTTTCTTTGTTGCAAACATTTGTGGAGTATTTAGAGACACCTGCCTGGATGTCTGACCAGTCCTCGGGATCCAAACATTCCTCAATATTTGATTTCCATTTAAACTAAAGCGCTTCATTGCCCCTGTTCAATTGAACCAGAAGGTTAAAATAAGTCGTTTGCATGAATGATTATTAGAGATGGTCACTGACCCCCGTGTTTTGGTTTTGGTTTTGGATCTGGATTACCTTTGTGTTTTGGTTTTGGCTTTGGTTTTGCCAAAACCGCCCTTGCGTGTTTTGGGTTTGGTTTTTGTTTTGTTTGGTTTTGTTTTGCAATTTGTTGAAAAAAAATATTTTTTTGGCCTAAAATAACTTAATTTAGGTATTATTTTGTACCTACATTATTGTTAACCTCACTAACACTAATTTCCATTCATTTCCATTTAATTTTGACCACCTCATAGGTCACAATATGATTTTCATACACTTTCAAACAAAGATAGCAGCAATTCTTGACAGTGATAAGAAAAAGGCGATTGTCATGCCTGGGCATAAGACCAAAAATCCACCTCTTATGTGTGGAATTATTTTTACACAAATCCTGACAACAGTTGTGTAGCCATTTGTACCGTTGTTAAAGCTACACTCAGTAGGTGTGGGGACATTAACCATTTAGAATCCTAATTCATGTTACGTCATTTTTCAGCGAGTTCATGGAAAGCTGTTGGGAAAATCAGAAACTTAGGTTAAAAAAAAGTAACAACAAGCAGTCCAGCATCATCTATCTCCCTTCTCTCATCTACATCCCAGCACCTGCAATCTACACCCCCAACACCTTCATCATCAATATCCCCAGAAGCAACAATTGACAGTTAAACAATCCTTTGCAAGAGGAAGCAGGTATGCAACCTGTCACCCAGTCGTAAAGCGGATCACAGACGCCCTGGGTACTATGCTAGTATTAGATATGCGTCCAATGTCCACTATTAATACCGTTGGTTTAAGACATTTAATTGAGGTGTTCTGTCCCTGTTAGCAAATGTCATCACTATACCATTTTACTAGAAAAGCTATTACTCATCTGTACCAGAAGGTTCCTAAAAATTTTATTATTGGGCTGCAAAATGGGATTCAACCCACTGTACACTTAACCACAGATATGTGGACAAGCAGAACTGGGCAAACTAAAGATTATATAACTGTCACAGCCCACTGGGTTGGTCATTCGCCTTCACCAGCAGGAACAGCAGCAGCATGTACCCAAGAAGGTCACATTTTTCAGAAGTAGGCTACTCTGTGTATCAGCGGCTTCACTAAGAGGCATACAGCTGACAATCTGTTACAAAAACTAAGGGATGTCATTGCAAGATGGCTAATCCTGCTTGGACTCTCCTGAGGATATGTCATTTCTGATAACGACACCAATATTGTTCAAGCATTACAGCGGGGGTGAAAATGCATCACATTTCCTGTTTTGTTCACACAATCAACTTGGTGTTACAGAACTTTTAAAAAATGACATGCAGGAGATGCTGTTTGTGTCCCGAAAAATTTAAGGTCATTTTCTGGTTTCTGCAACAGCATGTAGGAGAATGCAGCAGCTGCAAGAAGACTAGCATCTGAGGGGAATGTACTTTAGTCCAGCAAAGTAGTCACCTGTGAAGAGAGTGCAGACACGGTTAGCTTGAGTCAAGAGATTGCCTTAATAATATATTTTGACAAGGAGCTACAGAAATTTAATGTATGAAATAAAACAAAGTAAATATGCTAACTATATTTTAATTGTAGATTAAATACTTAATTTGCTTCGCCAGGATCCAAGAGCTATTAACATCTTGTAAGGACATCTTCTCCTTCAGTTTCTCTGGCAACTGCTTGTTGGAAAAAAATTGGCTTTCCCAAGACACCCAGTGGTGATGCAGATGAGTCCGCACAACATTTTGATATTTGCTCTGCTCTAAAAGAATTGGCCAAAAATCGTGACAGCTCTCGCCTAAAATGAACTACTAATTCCATTTGGAAGCCTATTATCGGCAATTACATCATAGTACACAGACTTCTATGGTGTTGGATTCCAGTGGGGATGAATTAGTATTGTTTGAGGAAGATTAGCACTGAACCCTGCCACCTCTCCTGTTTCTGAGTGAGCTATGGTACAATAAAATGTAACTGCAGATTTAGACCAAGACTGTCAGCCCTATTGTTTCTATTTCAGCAATTACAATTAGCAATGAAGCAATGGAGCTCTTCTCTTTGGGTGTTACCTATATAACGCAGTAGAATTTGCCTGCAAATTCTACAGACAAGCCTGCTTGTCTTCCTCTTCATCAATGACTCTTAGCAATTGAGCACTCATCTTAGGGTGTATATTACACTTAAACCTTATTAGTGCAAATAGGAAAAATACAGTTTAATCCCTGCTAGGCCCTCCACCATCCTTTGCATGTTAATAGTAGAATTGTTTGGAATTATGGGCAAGGTCACAAATTTTTTCGTAAAATCTTTCAAACCAAGCCCAGATGTCAAACTGTTGTGGTCTGCCACCTGCTTCATCCCTGCTTGTGTTTGGAAAGTGCAAATTGGTGCCAGAACCTCATGTGCCAGAACTGCTGCCACTGGTGCCACACTGCTGCCACTGGTGCAGGACTTACACAATCAGCCGCATCCTCATCAGCTCCCTTGTAGGCTACCCAAATCTCCCCTTCATTCTCTTCTAATTCCAAAGTGTCATCCTCACTTGGTGTATCACCAGCTACACTCGGGCTGTTCAGGCACACATCATCAGAAATGCTGAAAGGGCCCTTCTTTATGGGTACACTATCAGAATGGTCACGATTACACATACCACTGGTGGATGGACTCTCCTCAGGGATTGGTGTAATTTCTGATTCATTTATCTATAATGCCTTACTGTTTTCTTGCAGCTCGGCTTTCACAGGTAACAGTAGTTGTGCACCACTTTTGAACTCCAAATTACTTGGTCTTGCTTGCTCACGAGTGACCTTACAAGAAGAAGGCTCAGTAACATTTTAAGATCTGGCAGTAATAGAGAAAGGCGAAGGCCTCATTCTTTCTTTCTTTGCCACTGCGTGTGTAGAATGGCATGTTGGCAATTTTTTTTTTCTCGCCATTTAACTTTTCATCAGTTACAGCTCTTTTTCTCTTCAACACGGTTACATTTTTTATATATTTTTTTATTTTCCTGACTTAAAAAGACTATGTACTTTTACATAGGCTTTACCAGATGAAGTACAGGGAACACTACCATCAGGACTGGTGCCAGCACCTGCTTGCTGATCCTACTCATATGTGGACTGATTTGAATCCATTTTAATGAGCCCAAAGCACTTGTAGTGCAAAATATTAAATAGATAGTGCTGCTAGATAACACTTTCAACACCAGAAAAATTGTTTGTTCACACTGGGGAATATGGGACACGCCAAAACATTTGTAGTGTAAAATATTAAATAGATAGTGCTGCTAGATAGTACTTTCTGCAGCCAGAAAATAGTTTCTGTAGGAGGCAATATGACACCCCAAACAGTTGGTATTGTTTGCAAAAATGCCTCTATCCTCCTCTCTTACTGCTATAACAATTGCTAGAAGAATTGCTAGAAGAATTGCTAGAAGAATTGCTAGAAGAATTGAACGAATAATTGCTCTGTCCCTGCTCTAATGTTCCCTGCTCTAATGTTGCCTGCGACCTAACCCTGCTCTCTCCCTCTGTAAAATGGCGATGGATTGCTGTGGAGGTGGGTATTCATGGATTTCAAATATCGTGAGAACCTAGCTCCGAGATCCAACGGCGTCACAATGAAGTTTTGCCTCGATTTCGAAATCCAAATTGGCGCGAGAGTACCGAGCCTGCTCGGCTCGGTACTCGGATAGGAGAAGTTCGGGCGGGTTCGGATCTCGGGGAACCGAACCCGCCCATCTCTATTGATTATAGAGGCGGAGTCTTTTTAAAGGAGTAAGTGGCCTGGTCGAATGACAGTCTCTGATTGCAAGTACTGGTGGAACAGTCTCACAGTCTCACAGTAGACTATAGTGGACAAGTGCCCAGCTTTAGGAAGTCTAGAAGAAGACTTTCACTTTGACCATACAGATGCCACTATATATATATATATACATACACATACACACACACAATTCAACCAGCTGGACAGGACTGGCCATATGACGAAATGAAAGCTGGTTGGGAGGTTTCAATATTGAAGGCAGCCAAAGGGGTGCTTTTGCTTTTATGGGATGTTACTAAGGTTGAAGATTCTTTTTTTTCTATAATCTTTCTTTATTAAAACCAACATAATACATAGAACATAGCAAAATATATTTCATAATAATCAATTTTGACAATCCTCAGTGTTTTTCTTATTTTCAACTTGCAATAACTGACAGAGTAACAAGGGTTAGGTTTGTTAACTCGACTTAGGAACTTATTTACTACATGAATATTTATATAACCGAGTAATAATCCAATTAGTCACTTTCCTTTTCATTCATTTAGATAATTTTATTACATTAATCAAATTACATAGCAATTTTCCCTCAATATTACGCATTAAGAATTTATATAAGATTTATTTTTGCCCATCTCTTTGAATTCTAGACAGTAAAATCATGTTGACATAAACTCAACTTTTGACGTATGAATATAGAAAGAGTATTTTGTTTTTATGTATTCATTTTGATTGTATTAACTCTTCCTGTCCATGAAAAATTCAGAGTTTGACTGCTTTTGAGCCTAAACATAGGTTGTCTTCTCTAAATTTGTTTTATAAAGATTATCTTTTTTCTGTGATCAATTTGAGACTTAAAAAGTATACTTGGGAAGAGTGTCCTTTGGTAAGCAAATGATTGCTGTAAACCTTGTACTACTTGCTCTGGTCTGGTAAGATTTAAGGCTACTGATTTTGTGTAATATATCTTAAAGTTTGATAGTTGTTCAAGTTCTGTGGAAAATGTTAGGTAATGTTTGTAATAGTTGCTAGTAAATCAACACCCAACAATGTTAATTTATGGTCTGTTGCTCCCACTTTAATTCATTTAATGTCCTGATTAGATCTTATTGTTCTCGCTATGGCCTCCATGCATGATACAAGATTAGCAGAGACTAGATAAAACAGTGTAATAAAGAATTATTTATATTTGTCCTAGCTGATTGCATTTTGCATAGGGAAAGTATTTTTGAGAGACCAGAAGGATCCAGTTCCATATGTTCTAGCGATCTGACCATAAACTGTCAGTCTAACCTATCAAACACTGGGAAGTTAATAGTTCTGAGTCTATATATTGAACTTCATCTATAACTTCCCCAGGAGTAGCTTGTTTATTCAAATTGTAGAGGTTATTTATAGTATAGTATGCATGTAAATCCTCCACAATCTTGTCTGTAGTATGGTGGGTTACCCTTTTATTATCTTTGATGTTGTGGATGTATGTAAGAGCTTTCTTGGCCCGTAATGCTAGATGTCTACTGGGTTTATTGCCCTATTGAAAATATTTATGTCTACACTTACAAAAAACTAATTTAGTATTGTCACTCATGTTTGTTTAATGCAGCCCTAGTTTCTACTAGTTCAGCAAATACCGTATATACTCGAGTATAAGTCGACCCGAATATAAGCCGAGGCACCCAATTTTAGCACAAAAAAATGGGAAAACTTATTGACTCGAGTATAAGCCTAGGGTGGGAAATGCTGCAGCTACTGATCAATACACGATGAAATTAAGTTATTAAATTGTAAGCATACTTGTTTTCTGTTTTGAAATTATTTATCCCTGTGTATTTATCTACCTATATATGTATATACTCAGCCACTTAATTTTGTTCAGCTTTTGTCAAGTAAACATTTGTATATTTAGCAGACACAAACAGAAGTTGAGCGTAAGTGGCTGAGTGTGACAATGGGCATTTCTTGTCGGTACAATTATCGCAGGAACACACTGTGCCTCTTTCTGTCATCTATATTGCATGCAAAGCTTTTTCCACTTGTGATTGGCTGATTAAAAAGAAGAAAATTAAATAGGAAACATTCCAGTTTGGAAAAAAAGAGAATGGGAAACTATTATGAAGTGCTTATTTTCTATGCTTACACCTTAGTAAAAAGAAAAACATACAAAAACTATTTATAGCCCCACAACCCAAAAATAATGCAATTGTTTTGTCAAATTATATGTTGTAAATGCAAATGATAGAAACACAGATGCAGAGGTTTATAATCTCTAAGTTATCACCCACCTGGCTCTTTCATAGCTGTCCACTGTTAATATGGGTTTTATATCCACTAACGACAGAAAAGCACATTAATAATAGGATGCATGTTTTCAAAAGAGCTCCTTCTCTCCATTTAATTGGTAACTTCTGCAGTGGAACGCATATGCGTGTGCGTTCCACTGACAGGAAGTTTGGCAGTTGGAACGCACGTTTGCGTTCCAAATGCCGGACTTCCTGTCAGTGGAACACATATGCGTTCCATTGCGGAAGTTAACAGCGGCGGGATCGGAGAGCAAGTCGGAGAGATCGGCGGGATCAGGTAAGTCACTCGAGTATAAGCTGAGGAGGGCTTTTTCAGCACAAAAAAATGTGCTGAAAAACTCGGCTTATACTCGAGTATATACGGTATATTTCTAGAGAGAAATCTTTTATGTATATATTCTAGTGACCTGATCTTAAGTGGAGCATTTCTTTTTGGGCTTCTCTTTCTTTTTTTATTCTCAAACCTAGTTGGATACATTTCCCTCTTATTACACACTTACGGATACACCTTTTGATTTTCTGTCTGGATTATTTTTAGTAAAACATATGGGTACTGATAATTGTGAATATTAGGTGAGAAACTCAGTTAGGATAAAGAATATCATCATCATCATCATTTATTTATCTAGCGCCAACATATTCCGTAGCACTTTACAATTGGGGACAAACATAGTAAACTAATAAACAATGGACAATGGGAGTTTGACACATGAGGTTAAGTCTACATTTGCAGTTGGCCCAGCCAGACTGCAAAGATAAAAGTGACTCATAAGCTAAATGATCCTGTCACACAACAATGTTGGTCAAGGGGTAGTTGTATAACAGGTGGTAATAGGGTAATGTAGTGAGGTTAAGAGGGTGGTTGAGGAATATTATAAGCTTGTCTGAAGAGGTGGGTTTTCAGAGAACACTTGAAGGCTTGTAGACTAGAGGAGAGTCATATATCTATTACTTCTTTTACGTATTAATTATGTTACCTCTTCTACATATAAATTATGTTACCTCTTCTAGGTATAAATTTTACAGATTTGGTGACAAATTCGGGAGACTCCAATAATATACCAGTACTGTGAAATAAACAAGGCAATTTAGTCAGCATTGTTAAATAAACCTTAAATATATTAAAAGAATTATACACAGACTTATATAGCCAGAACCAGTTAGACCTTACAAATAAGCAGTGATTTTGTATGCGCTTAAAATTATTGCTAATATCTAGCCAACATCCCAGGTCCCTTACAGCATCCTGCAACTGTTCAGAGAATGAATTGGAGTCTAGTGGCAAGAAGGAATGCAGGCATAGATACATACTCCCAGTGCATGTATAATATAAATACAATAATATCCTACCCTTAACACACTATCCCTCGCTAAAATAATAATATAATTGGGGTTAATAACAATATAGATACATTGTGAATAAAAATAAAATGGCTAAAAACTAAACTGAGATAGAAATATTGCAAAACAGTACTACTAATATAGCCAAAATATATATATGACTTAAACAGCGTATGTCCCAACGATTGAATTATTCTGTTTTCATGTTCTATATTTTGCAACTATTTCTTATATATTAAATTCTTAAAATTGTTTTAGATACCGCTGATCTAATTGATTGATATGTATTGTGCCATGATTTTGATTGATTTTTGTAATTGATTATCCACATATTAAGCACCTTTCAGCACTGTAATTTGTGTGGTGTTCATTGCCTCTAGTGGGGATTAGCAATTAACCCCTTCTTCATAGCTGCGGTGTGTATGTTAAGAGAGTGGAATAGCCCAGCGAGGGATTTCCTTTTTCCTTTGATATTTATTTTAAAGTTATATAGGGTTGAGAACCTACTGAATCTCATCAAACACATTGGAGAAGGAAATCAAAGAATTAGTCATTGACAGAAGAATGTCAACTGCATACAGGGCTACTTTGTGATCACAGGAGTTTATTGTAATACCTGGGATGTCTGGATTTAACCTTATCCTGCCAGGGGCTCAATCAACAGGGCGAGTGTGAGAGGTGAAAGAGGGCACCCTGATCTGTTTCCATTTGTAATGGTAAATCAGGGGCGCATGCAGGATTTCCCCCCCACCCCAAAATAATAATAAAAAAAAGCGAGAGAGTTGCTGTTTTGGCAGCACTGTACTATACAGCAGCCGCGGCGCTGTCAAAGAAGCTGTATACAATACAGCACCGCCGCGGACGCTTATTTTACAGCACCGCGGCTGCTATATAGTACAGTGCCGCTATGTAGGGGTACTTCTTTAGCGGAGGGGAGGGGTTTCTGGAGACCCAGAAACCCCCCCTTCGTGCGCCCCTGTGAATGAGGTAAGGGGAGTGCAGCAGGAGGGCCTGAAAAATAAAATGATAGGGATGGAACAAGAGCAATCTATTTGCCATGCGAGAAGGATGGGGGCATAGTGAGGACGGATTCAAAAAAACAATAAGACACCAACAACACTAACTTAGAAAACCTGCAATCAACCTTGAATAAGTAGATCCAAATATGATAACAGACCTATAAAAGTAAACAAGTGCTAGTATATTGACAAAATCATAGCAAATAACATGCTAAATCTGGTGTGAGACTAAGGGATCATCAGTTTAGGGGAAAAGCAAGAGGAGCGGGTAGTCCAGGGCACCTAAGCCCGGTTCCCATGTGGTCTCTGAAAAAGTTCTGTGGGGTATCCCAGATAGCATTTCATATAGAAAAAACATATAACTGAATCATTGGGGTATCCAGGGGTGTCATTGAGATTTTGAGTCTTCAGAATGTGAGAGAAAAACATAAAAGACAAAAAAGGATGTGTAAAGAATAATACATTCAGAACATGAGTGTTCAGCAGTTTGCGACAAAGATAGTGTCTGATGAGTAACAAGGAACCAGATCCATCTAAGAAAATTATATCAGAAACTATGTATGTTAAGCTTTCTCCCATTCAAGGAAAGATATCTTTAATTGTGGGGATTAAGGAGAGGAGGGGATCAAGGAGATTTAGGATGAGCCGGTGTAGAGGAGAGAGCCTTTCCCAGGCAGAGCTCCAGAATAATTGCACTTTCGTCAGTGTTTCAAAGGACTCTCCTATTCTGGATCGTTGTTGGAGCCAGATGATTAAAGTTTTGGATTTCTATGTTAGAGTAGGTGATGGAGTGGGAGTTTCCTGAAGAATCTGAGAGGTGACAGTCCTGGGGTTCACAATTTAAGATAAAGGTTCCTGCAAGGTCTTGTTTTGCAGGAGGTGAAAGTCTAAACAGCTCTGCAATCTCCAATCAACATCGGCAGCATGTTCGTACTGTGCACCTCCCAACTGTCTCCAGTAAATCTTTACCAGACCTCATTGTATGAGGGATGATAGTAAGAGGATATTGGTGCTACACTCTCCTCTGATATCATTTAAAAATTCCCAATGCAAGAAAAGTATCACAGGCTAGTCTTGAAACACTTCAACCGACAGAAGTGGAACTCCATTTGGGGATGTGGCATTGGATAAATGTGGGCTTGCTTGGGAAAATTATGGACATGTATAAGAGAATCAGGAAATGGCCAAATTGTGTACTGTTTTGCAAACCTAAAATGTTGAAATGTGTGACTTGAGAAATAAGTGTTGATTTACAATATAGCTCAAGACATATAAACATGAAACTGTAAAGTTCATAACATAAACCTATAACAGGATGATACAAGCGGTATACTCCAACAAATCTGCTGTGGTTTCATAAAAATAACATTATGGAATAGGTGAAGGGAAGAAGGAAAAAGTGGAAAGAGACAGTGAACTGGGAGCCGGAGAACCTGTCAAACCAGCGATGGCTGGTGGTAGTAGAGGGAATAATTTAAATTCTTATAAATGAAAGGATGAGGAAAATCACGCGCAAATAGCGTCAACAGACAGTTTAAAGTGGCAGTGAATGAATTCTTGGGGATAAATGTATCAAATTGCGATATTTTTTCAGAAATTTCAAATGGCTGCAAATTGCTCAAGATCACCAGTGATTTTACATAACCATATGTATTAACCTGCGATTTTGACATTCCAACATCCAACCTCCAGCATTTTGTGTTGATTTCAAAACACCTATCCCGCCAGCGGTTTAGTCAAAGTTGCAGGAGATTCAACAGAAACTCGCCCGAGATTCAACACAAACAGAAATTGCCTGAGATTCAGCAGAAAAAAAGTATGGTGCTGGAGCTATCTGCTTGTACTTAACAGGAGGCACTATACAAGATTTAACTCTAAGGCGGCGATTCCCTAACTGTGCGCCGCGGCTCCCAGGGGTGTCGCGGCGCTGTCACTGGGGTGCCGCGGGCCAGACATAAAAAAAAAACAAAGAACACATAAACTTACCAATCCGTTGGGCGCCGGGACCCAGCAGCCTCCTCTCTCCCGCAGCTGTCACTGATTATCGACGTCAGACAGAGGGGCACAGGAGAGTGACAGCGGGGCAGACAGAGGGGCACAGGAGAGTGACAGCGGGCAGACAGAGGGGCACAGGAGAGTGACAGTGGGGCAGACAGAGGGGCAGAGGATAGTGACAGCGGGCCAGAGGAGAGTGACAGCGGGGCACAGGAGAGTAACCGGGGGGGCAGTGGAGGAGGACACAGCGGGGCAGTGGAGGACACAGCTAGGCAGTGGAGGAGGACACAGCGTGAGAGGGGCAGTGGAGGGGGGACATCATGAGAGGGGCAGTGGAGGGGGACACAGCGTGAGAGGGGCAGTAGAGGGGGACACAGCTTGAGAGGGGCACAGGAGAGTGACAGCGGGGCAGTGGAGGAGGACACAGCATGAGAGGGGCAGTGGAGGGGGGACATCATGAGAGGGGCAGTGGAGGGGGACACAGCGTGAGAGGGGCAGGGGAGGGGGACACAGCGTGAGAGGGGCAGTGGAGGGGGACACAGCGTGAGAGGGGCAGTGGAGGGGGACACACAGTGAGAGGGGCAGTGTAGAGGGACACAGCGTGAGAGGGGCAGTGGAGGGGGGACATCATGAGAGGGGCAGTGGAGGGGGACACAGCGTGAGAGGGGCAGTGGAGGGGGACACAGCGTGAGAGGGGCAGTGGAGGGGGGACATCATGAGAGGGGCAGTGGAGGGGGACACAGCGTGAGAGGGGCAGTAGAGGGGGACACAGCTTGAGAGGGGCACAGGAGAGTGACAGCGGGGCAGTGGAGGAGGACACAGCGTGAGAGGGGCAGTGGAGGGGGGACATCATGAGAGGGGCAGTGGAGGGGGACACAGTGTGAGAGGGGCAGTGGAGGGGGACACAGCGTAAGAGGGGCAGTGGAGGGGGACACAGCGTGAGAGGGGCAGTGGAGGGGGACACACAGTGAGAGGGGCAGTGGAGAGGGACACAGCGTGAGAGGGGCAGTGGAGGGGGGACATCATGAGAGGGGCAGTGGAGGGGGACACAGCGTGAGAGGGGCAGTGGAGGGGGACACAGCGTGAGAGGGGCAGTGGAGGGGGACACAGCGTGAGAGGGGCAGTGGAGGGGGACACAGAGTGAGAGGGGCAGTGGAGAGGGACACAGCATGAGAGGGGCAGTGGAGGGGGACATCATGAGAGGGGCAGTGGAGGGGGACATCATGAGAGGGGCAGTGGAGGGGGACACAGCGTGAGAGGGGCAGTGGAGGGGGACACAGCATGAGAGAGGGCAGAGGAGGGGACAGAGGGCAGAGGAGGGGGACAGCGTGACAGAGGGCAGAGGAGGGGACATCGTGAGAGAGGGCAGAGGAGGGGGGACATCATGAGAGAGGGCAGAGGAGGGGGGACAGGGTGACAGTGGGCAGTGTGTCTGGATACAGAGGGGGCAGTGTGTCTAGATACAGAGGGGACAGTGTGTCTGGATGCAGAGGGGGCAGTGTGTCTGGATGCAGAGGGGGAATTTTTGCATACAACTAAATAAGTATTTCTGTCCTGACCTAAATACTTATTATAATTTTTTGACCCAACTACTTCTAAAACAGGACTGCTCAATAATTATTTTGAAGGGGTGCCTTGAAAAAATTTGGAGACACTAAGGGTGCCGCGAACTGCAAAAGTTTGGGAACCACTGCTCTAAGGGTAATTTTTATTTCTTGCATAGAGAGGAAAAAAATATTATTAATTATCTAACGGAGGCCAAATTATTTTATGAATACATTTGTGGGCACAAATGCATGCTGCCGCTTGTAGTGCCACAAGTATTTACTTTAAATGGTGCCCCCATCTGGAAATATGAAGTGTTGCCAAATTGGAAAAAAAATATTATTGCCCCACTGGTAATCTAATAGTATGCCACTATAATATACTAAAATAATACAAATTTCCCTGCCATATAATCATTAATGAAATTTGACCCACTAATTTATTCATACACATATTCATTGGCCCCCTGTAAGATAATTAATAATAGTTTTTGCCCCTCTAAACAATAAATCATGTTTACCCTCATAATTAAAACATGTATTGTCCCTCCTGTTATGTTAATACTGGCTAGCAGAGGAAAGCTGATGTGTCTGCTAATCTCGTCTATCCAAAGCAGCGTGTTAATTCTGGCGATTTTCACAGCAATCTCAGGTGAGTTTGCAAAATTGCAGCTTCATACATATGGCGATCTGTATTCTTAGAATGGCCAAAAGTAGACATGGTGATTTGTATTTTGTCAATTTTGGTTACATCACTTTACCGCTGATTTACTATCAACTCACACCTAATACATCAGCGGGTTCAAACTCGCCGATAAACTCTGAAAAATGCAAATCGCAGCTTCATACATTGCCCTTGGTGCCTTGTAATGCCTTAATGTCTTGTATGCTTGTAATATATTACCTAGAATGAACCAACCATATTTTGTCGATCAGAGTAGAGAGGTCAGGAGGGTCAGGTATCTGCCATTTTGAGGTATTCAAGTAGCCACCAAGCTGTCTGATTAGCTTATTAGCATATTTAAAGACACATTAGACTGGGAAGGGAAGTAAATAAGTCAGAGGTGTATATTTACTAAACTGCGGGTTTGAAAAGGTGGAGATGTAGCTATCAATCAGATTCTAGCTGTCATTTTGTAGAATGTACTAAATAAATGCTAACTAGAATTTGATTGGTTGCTATAGGCAACATCTCCACTTTTTTAAACCCGCAGTTTAGTAAATAAACCCCAGGGAGTTTGATTGTTAGTTAATCTAAAATTAGACCTCTGATCAGAAAGCACGTCATTTTGGACCGCTCCACCAAATATGCCTAGATTTAGCTATATGCCCACAGTCTCTCCAAAAGAATCCAGAAGTGCAGAGAAAGAATAGCAGCCATAATATATTTTGTAAGTGTGTTTTTTTGCGTATGGATATTGATGACATCATTATGTGCAGCACGGCGGCTTAGTAGTTAGCACTTCTCCCTCACAGCACTGGGATCATAAGTTTGATTCCTGACCATGGCCTTATCTGTGTGGAGTTTGTATGTTCTCCCCGTTTTTGCGTGGGTTTCCTCCGGGTGCTCCGGTTTCCTCCCACACTCCAAAAACATACAAGCAGGTTAATTGGCTTAAATTGACCCTAGTCTCTCTGTTTGTGTGTGTCTAGGGAATTTAGACTGTAAGCTCCAAAGAGGCAGAACTGATGTGAGTGAGTTCTCTTTACAGCGCTGCGGAATTAGTGGCGCTATATCAATAACTGGCGATGATGATGATAATCTAATCTTGGCCCAGCCTTCAGGGACCTTGGACACCCCCATCGCACGTTCCCACTTGATCTTCTCTGGCTCCTTCTCCTGTACAACAGAGTATACTTAGTACTATACAGCTATTGAACTATGACCCTTGAACTATGGTGAACAAGGCAAAAGGACTCCAATAAAGTTTTGGTGCTAGAAGAAGACTGAGACATATATTCAACTACTAACAATGCCATAGTTGAACGCATTGAAAGAAATGACGAAGTGGAAATGCAAACAGACTCCTGGAAAATCTAGAAGTTGCCAAATGGTGAAATATCTAACAGAAAGTGGATATTTTTATGGACCCATAAAGCCCTGAGGATGAATACCCAGAGGAAACCCCAGTTGTTTTATAAAGGAATGACCTGTGGTGTCGAAGAGAGAGAACACTTTAGTCATTTTGTCCCATATGCTGCTGGATAAAGAGAGCATCAGTAGCATGGGCGAACATGTATCCCAATACACAGAGCTAGGTGGGAACGTGAATCAGGTACCCAATCCCTGCTTCAGGTGGTCGCTTATATAAGGTGGTAATTTTAACTCCTCTCTGGACAAATGAAACCAGATATACATGACTGAAGTTCCATGGCTCTCATCGGAAGTGTTTGAAAGAGATAGCTGAGCCTGGACAACAGATTAAATTTCACAGCGTTAATAAGCTCAGTCCAGAATACGTAGAGCTTATTTCAAGTTGATAAGTCAACTTTAAGTGTCTCAGTCAATGTGGGGAAGTTAACCGAACACAAGTCCTCATAGCACTTGGTAATGTACATCCCAAGATATTTTATTTTAGTTGCCTGACATTAAAGTTAAACTTTACCTTGAGGAGTTTACAGGCTGAGATGTTGAGGGTGTTTTTACCAGACTTGGTCTTATAACTGAGAATCATCCATAGGTATGGATTTTCCACAAAAATTTTTGAGGAGGGAGGTCAGGGAGCGAGAAAGTGTGATAAGTATGTCTTACTGTCTGACCTTTCTATTTCTGTTGACAACATGACCATAAATCCATCCCCACCAGCTAGCTGCCTCGGTGTAATCCTTGACTTGTAAATATCCTTTGTTCCCCACATCAACTCTATATTTACATCATGCTGCATACATCTAAAAAACATCTACAGAATACGTACATATCTCACACAAGACACTGCAAAAATTTTAATTCATGCATTCATCATCTCCCGCATCAACTATTGCAACTCCCTCCTTACCGGCCTTCCCAAAATCAGACTCAAGCCCCTACAATCTGTTTTACACGCAGTAGCTAGATTGATTTTCCTTGCAAATCGTTTTACGTCTGCTGA
Organism: Mixophyes fleayi; assembly: GCF_038048845.1. NCBI lineage: Eukaryota > Metazoa > Chordata > Amphibia > Anura > Limnodynastidae > Mixophyes > Mixophyes fleayi. The sequence continues at coordinate 107,027,127 of NC_134404.1, read as the reverse complement.
GTCACTCTGTCAGTCTCACATTGGTTGCCTGTTTATCAATGAATCCAATATAAAATTTTTCTACTAACATACAAGGCCATCAACAAAATTGAACCGACATACATTTCCTCACTTGTCTCAAAATATCTCCCAACTCGACAAATCCTTTCTGCACAAGACCTGGTTAGCGGACTTTTTTCGGGCTGCACCCAATTTATGGAATTCACTCCCTCGCACCACAAGATTATGATATTCCTCAACCACCATCTTTATCTCTCTAGGTTACCCTATTACCACCCTCTATACAGCTAACACAAGACAACAACCCTCTGACCAACATAGTTGTGTCACTGAGCATACAGCCCACTAAATAACCTTTGCATTTTAGCTGGACAAATATTCAATATGATGGAGCACTTACCCTTGTGTATCATACCATTGTCCCATAGATTGTTAGCTTGCGAGCAGGGCCCTCTTACCTCTACGTATGTATGTATTGCCCAGTATTGTTTTATTACTGTTTGTTATCCAATTGTGACGCACTACAGAATCTGCTGGCACTATATAAATAAATGTTGATGATGATGTTGTCGGCGTAAAGAGATATTTTATGTTCGTGGACATAGATGTGTAGTCTGAGTGGTTTAATCTGTTAATTTAGTGCACCAAGCTTTTTTTTCTCCTACCACATATGAACAAACATTGTGTCATGATTCCTGTTTGCAATATTTTAACTGCACATTCTATCTAGGCAGCAAAAGGACAAAAAAGACATATAATAGCATAAAAGCAATTCTGTATATGTAATTGCAGTTACACAACATATTTGCAGGGGCTCCGAGAGGAGGGGGAGCAAGTACAAAGTACTGGGGACCGTGGCCTGCCTGTGGGAGGAGCCATCAACCTGGTGTGGCCATGCCCCATTCAGCAGCTATGGAAGGCGCCCCAAGAAGTTGCTGTACCGGAGCCCAAAATTCCTCTTAGCTGCCCTGTATATGTGTATAGTTTGCTTTTACCTAAAGAGTGTCCTCAGGCTTTTATCTAAAGGGTGTCCTCAGGCTTTTATCTAAAGGGTGTTCTCAGGCTCAGATCCTCATTCCTTGGCAGCAGCTAGTTTCATTAATAGCTCCTGCAGCCCTGCCCGTTCCTTGAGCCCTGTTGCTTAAAGTTGTATATAGTTGATGCTCCAGTTATAGTCCTTTCACTGATGTAAGTCCTACTGTATATATATATATATATATATATATATATATATATATATATATATTTTACACACACACACACACACATTTTGGAGGTGTGCACCCTCACACGTAATGAAAAACGTAGATTTTAAAGGCAGTAAATATATTTGGGGGGTGCTGCTCACAGTCAAGCAGTACTCAGTTTTTTGTCCACTAAGTATTTCAGATGTCAGTGACACTGACCATCACACAATTACCTTCCATTTCATTTTAAAAGCAAGAAATAATGTTTTTTGTCCACTGATAGTTAGTTTACTAATATACTATTACTACCAGTAGTCACTGATTGTCTGCTCCTCACTCTCTCACACCCAATCAGCACACAAATCCGATCTGTAAATAAACTGTTATGATTTGTGCAGTAAAATCACAGCTATTCAATATACATTGCCTCTGTCACCTTGTCCAATTGCTCTGACCTCCCCACTTACTATCAATTCTAAAATGGCAGCTGAGGAGCGGAGGGAGGGATATATAGAGAAGATATATAGAGAAGTGTGACCTCACATCAGAAACTATTAACATAATTACAAACCCTAATGTTATCTTATTTGAACTTATCTTGGATACTGAGTTTTACAGTAAATTGTATCAACTTCTGGATACTATTTACTTGAAATTGTTACAGCAGTGAGGAGTATTTTAATAAAGAAATAAAATATCCATGATTCCATACAAATTAATTTATTAGAAATATATTAACAGGGACCGTAAGGTGTACTCAGTACATTTTAAACTCACTTGTTCACAATTTCACTAAGTATTATTAATAAAAGTTATTTTTTAGATACAATAATTGGGATTTTCGGTCAATGAGTCACAGGACTAACTGAGACAACTAGTGCACCACATTAATGCCAATTTCTTTTTCTTCAACTTTTATAGATTAAAAACTCACAAGAATCGACATTCTCCTGGAAATTATGTTTTTCCTTGTTTTCGGACTCGAATTTAGTGTGAACCGAGTTATGACTCGGTTCAACTCCATACCCCAAAATTCGGTTCTGTTTGATTTCCAGAATCCGAGCTGCTCATCTCTACTTGGAACATCTGTGTCGTTCTGCTTCCACGTAACCTTCACACCAAACTCCACTCTGCTTAATACTGAACTTAACTAACTAAGAAACCCCATGGGACACCACATCCACCCACTCTCACGAATGGCGCCCCTCCCACTCTCAGTGTTATACACTTTAAGGCCACAGAGGGCATTACACTTAGGGAAGTATAAAAATGTGACAAGTTGTGCTTAACACACATCCACACATTTCTACACTGTTATTTTACAATTTATTGAATTACAAAACACGTTACACGCTTTTATCATTTATATTATGATTAATACATAATTTTTTTTTTCTTTGTGTTTCTTAGGTTGACTTGAGCTATATCCCACACAAAGTTGTAGGATATCACTAGGACACCTCTTTCTGGTGGCACGATGAGAACGGCCTGATTGGATTTCCAATTCCGATTCCCCAAGATGCTGGGCGGCATTTCTGGGATCTTTAAGATATTTTCCTTGTTTTACTCTGCTTTCCTGTAGTAGGGGAGCTGCAGTTTTCAGTGAAGTGTTGGTCTCACTAAATGTGTTAAGCATTTCATTCTGGGCTGACAGCATCCTTGTTCCGCAAAAATCCCTGGTGTGTATATCAGACTTCACATGGTCAGCTAGGTGAGACACTCTTCTACTCAGCAGGTTCAATTCAGAATCACATTCTGCAAAGTGCCTATCCAATTTTTTAATTTTTTTTCATTCATTTCTCTTTTTCTCATTCATTTTTTTTTCGGGGTGGGGGTACGCCGTGGGAGGTTGCCGCGGGGGGGGTCACAGCGAGGGGGGGTGGAGGTCTCGATGATCAAAAGCATTGGTGGTCAGTGGTTAGCAACCAATCGCTAGGCTGCCTGTTGCTGTGCAGCAGACAGGAAGCAGGAAGTCTTCACTTCCTGTCTGCTGATCTGAGGAGTGAGGATTGAAGCTGGCACAACTACAGGTAAGTGAAGGGGGGGCTGCAATGTATATCTATAGGGAGGGGGGATCTGCCCTGCATATCTATAGGGAGTGAGAGGGAGACACTGCCATGTATATCTATAGGGAGGGAGAGGGGGGGACTGCCATGTATATCTATAGGGATGGAGAGGGGGGGACTGCCATGTATATCTATAGGGAGGGAGAGGGGGGGCACTGCCATGTATATCTATAGGGAGGGAGAGGGGGGGATTGGCATGTATATCTATAGGGAGGGACAGGGGGGGCTGCCATGTATATCTATAGGGAGGGAGAGGGGGGCACTGCCATGTATATCTATATGGAGGGAGAGGGGGGGACTGCCATGTATATCTACAGGGAGGGAGAGGGGGGGCACTGCCATGTATATCTATAGGGAGGGAGAGGGGGGGACTGCCATGTATATCTATAGGGAGGGAGAGGGGGGCACTGCCATGTATATCTATAGGGAGGGAGAGTGGGGGCTGCCATGAAAATTTATAGGGAGGGAGAGAGGTTGATATGTGTGAAGGAGGGCAGAGGAGGGGGGCTGATATATGTGACTGGGGGAGTTTTGACGTGACGGGGGGATAGCTTCAGGGTGGAGGTAAGGAAAATAGCTGCAGGGGGAATGGATGCAGGGTGGGAGGTAAGGAAAATGGCTGCAGGGGGGGGGTTAAAGAAAATGGCTGCAGCAGGGGTTAAGGAAAATGGCTGTGGGGGGGGGGGTGGTTAAGGAAAACGGCTGCAGGGGGTATTTAAAAAATAGAGCAGCTTTGGGGGGCATAATCTCATGATTGGATGCTCATTGTGGTCTCAGCAATCACTAGAATACTAAATATTAGTGAGATGGGGCTGGTAGAGGTTTATATTTAATTGACCACAAATATTTAGATGTTGCTTATATATGCCTGCATAATGGGGTACTTTCAGCTGGCCATAATGGAGTGTTTTGTTTTAACTAAAGGGCCTAATCATTCAGGGTTTGTTAACATTTTGAATTATAATACATTTTTGCATTTTCAAAACAGGACACCAACTTTCCAGAAGCCAGCGAGAGGATAACAAAGTTGCAAGAGAGAAGAGCAAGAACAGGTAAGAGACAATGGCACAATCTGTCTAAATTTGAATGCTGGAGAATACACCTGAACATTCATATTCAGGAGTGTTCCTGTACACCTATATATTCGGGGGGAGGAGGACTGCGGACGTATTAGCCTAGGGTGGCCGAACCCTTAATCAGGCCCTGTTAACGTCAGACAACTCCTGAAGTCTATTAGCGCTGTCCTCGTTCTGCTGAGGAACTGTGTACATAATAAATATTTTTTTACTTATAGAAGCCATTGGTTATGTATTGTTTTTATATAGGTGAACTGTCATAATAACATTCAGATAACTATTTCTGGGAGCATTTACTGTTATTATTTTTATTATGACTGTAAGATACAGTCTTGTATGTAAACCGTAATACTGATTTACCCTATGGTAAAGTCTCTTATTCAGGAGCAGACCCTCTGATATCAAGACCACACTAATATGCAGAGACTTATAATTGTAAAATGAATCATACTATATTAAGAATGTATTAAAGTTCTTCAGTTAATAATATGGTCATAGCACAGAATTGGAAGTCACATGACCAAACATTGTACATTATAAATATGATGGATTTTAATGTGATGGGTATGTTGTAATGATTGTTTATATCAATTCTGATCATCAACCATCTTATACATTTTATATTTTGGACTGCATCCATATGTCACTGTCTATAATTTCTTAATCAGTAAAAGGCATGGTAACTACTAAATTAGGAATGATAACCTTAAAATAGTAATTTTAAAAATAACTACATTTTTCAAAGAAAACATAGTGATAGGTTAATTGGTTGCTATTAAATTGACCTCAGTCTCTCTGTGTCTGTGTGTGTGTATATATTAGGGAATTTAGATTGTAAGCTCCAATGGGGCAGGGACTGATGTGAGTGAGTTCACTGTACAGCGCTGCGGATTTAGTGGAGTTACATAAATAGCTGATGATGATGATGAAATCAGCAGCTGGATGCACATCACCTTTAGGCTAGTGACACATTGGTAATTTGAATGCCTACATATATCCATACCCTGGAACACAGTGCTTACATGTACTAGTTATACATAGCAGGCAGTGTAAAGCCCTGTGACTAATACACCACCACTGATACCACTTATGAGCGCTGCTGGCAGTGTGTATAGCACGTACCAGCAACTCAGGGTTTACAGTGCTTATTACATGCAGGTAAATACAGAGGGTATGTGCCAAATTCAAGGAGGAAAAAGTAGGCAGGCGTTCAAAGCGCCCGTGTGTCACTAACCATAATCCTCACTTTTCTCTTTCCTATGTGATAAAGGATGACATAACTTCAATATTTACCACAAAAGAATAATTATAAGTAAGATAACTGACTATCTAATTCTACACTATATTGCTGGGCACTCCTTAGGTTATATACTCCTGTGTTCTAGTGTTCTAGTGTCACTAGATGAGAATATACAGAATAAATATTCAGTTACTCCTGTGTGTATGGCTGTGGTAGAGACAGAAAAGCCGTCTACTCAGATATTAAATACAAAAACTCTGCTATAACATAATTTCCCCAACTATCATTCTTCTTGATTCTGCTTTCACAATCTATCCCGACATGGAAAAAGATGACTCCATCAAAGTCCATCACTCTGGAATATGGCTACTAAATAAATGCTACACATTGAAATAGTCCAATTTGTGATATCATTACTTTGGAAATGGCTTAAAAAAGTAAATCAACTAATTCCCTTTTTAAATACTGGTTTAACATCAAGCTACCTTAACCTACCTTGTAAAAAATCGTAATTATTAGCCATATTTAAGTTGCTTTTTGGAATACATAAAAAAATACAAAATACCATTATATACAATCCCACTTGTAGTATTGACAGTTTTGGCATTATTATGTGAGTAAATCTTACCAATCCTCAGTTCAGAACCGATGTAACTTCAAGATGGGTAAAAAATATAGAGTCATAAAGTACATACTATTAGCTTTGAAATAGTAAAGAAAAAGTTTAACCCTATTCTGGAAATTTCATATAAACGTCCACCCTTCTGGACCTATGTGCTCTTACCAGTTTATGAACTCAGAGATTACTGGCAAATTAGAAATCAAACAGTATTATAATGATTTGTTCAGAGCATTTTTCATAATAGTCATTATTACATCACCATTCCGTTCCAACCATTCATTCATGCAAGATAGAATGTTTGGTCATGTGACTTCAAATTAAGTACTATACGCACATATTACTGAATGTGGTAGTTCAATAAATTGTAATTAATTTTTTATTACTTGACAATGTAAACTTACAAAACTGGAATGGACTAAAGTAAGAGATCTAGAAAGATATGTTCATCTAAACTGATTAATTTATAAATACAATATATATATATATTATACTTCCTCTGTATCTTATCACCACAACACTTGTTGCATTGTCAGCCCCTTCACATCTTAGATCAGTAAATCTCCTATAATATATGGCAGGACAATGTTGAAATTCTGTGTTTCTGGCACATAGCGGTTTCTCATGTGTCAAAAGCCCTAAGTAATCAGTGCTTTAAATACTATTATTACTATTTTTTCAAGGCACCCCTCCAAAATAATTACTGAGCAGTCCTGTTTTAGAAGTAGTTTGGTCAAAAACATGTAATAAGTATTTAGGTCAGGACAGAAATACTTATTTAGTTGTATGCAAAAATGCCCCCTCTGCATCCAGATGCACTCTGTCACACTGCCCCCTCTCACGCTGCCCCCCTCCTCTGCCCTCTGTCACGCTGCCCCCTCCTCTGCCCTCCGCCCCGCTCCTCTGCCCTCTATCACGCTGTACCCCTCCTCTGGCCTCTGTCCCCCTCATCTGCCCTCTGTCACGCTGTCCCCCTCCTCTGCCCTCTGTCACGCTGCCCCCCATCATCTGCCCTCTGTCCCGCTCCTCTGCCCTCTGCCCCCTCCTCTGCCCTCTGTCACGCTGTCCCCTCCTCTGGCGTCTGTCCCCCTCCTCTGGCCTCTGTCACGCTGCCCCCTCCTCTGCCCTCTGTCACGCTGCCCCCTCTCCTCTGGCCTCTCTCACGCTGTCCCCTCTCCTACGGCCTCTGGCACGCTGTCCCCTCTCCTCTCCCTCTGTCACACTGTCCCCTCCTCTGGCCTCTGTCACGCTCCCTTTCTGTCCCCTCTGCCGCTGCCAGCCAGAAAAAAATAAACAAAACATAAACTTACCAATCCGCGCAGCGCCGGGGTCCAGCATTCTCCTCTCTCACGCAGCTGTCACTATAGTGACAAGCTGCGTGAGAGAGGAGGTTGCTGGGTCCCGGCACCGCGAGGATTGGTTAGTTTATGTTTTGTTTGTTTTTTCCATGGCTTTTTCTCGCGGCACCCCTCTGACAGCGCCGCGGCACCCCTGGGAGCCGCGGCGCACACTTTGGGAACCGCTGGTTTAAGCGATTTCTTGTGTTTCCAAAGCACAAACAATTTATTTAGCAGATGCAAAAGTTTTAGCAATTCAATACATAATTATAATACAGTGCAGCCGATACCAAAGATACATACATACCGCTGCGCCCGTCTGCGCTCCACTGGTACCAGCTACAGTACTTCACTCCAGAATACTGAGGTCAGAGATGACTGGGCTAGTATCAGCAAAGCTGTATAATATACACTCAGTGTTACAGAGAATACAATGCAGATGATGTGGCTTGCTTCTATTGGTCCAGGCTTCACGAAGGTCCAGTCTACTGCAGGTCATAGGCCAGTTTAAACCAAGATATCCAAAGGTGGGGGTCATCTCTCCAGGGGATGTACTCCGACTTTCCCGCCAAGAATCCAGTTTCAACTAGTCTATTTGCATTTTACAGTTGGTATCCCTTTAAACATTTATTCCCTAACATCACTAACTAGAGTATGCAATGTGCGATCTCTTCGGTGAATGAACCGGACATCTGCTGATGAATAGGGGAGTAAAATGATACTAAACATGACATCGTTTCTGTAACCTGAACCTTAAGTATCATTAAAGTGTACATATAACCTTAATATATATATATAACTATAAACTAAATACCATCTGCTCATAACTCACTGGGGAATGGAACCATTATAAATATGAAATATATAAATAACTAAATGTGAGAGTGCGAGTGTATGCGTGCGTATTTTACAGTGTGATCACGCCGTGTTACACTGCATACTGATCGCAATCGCACGGTAAAACAATATTGACCAATATACTTTCGTTCACCCAATTATATGACTTCGACAACTGATTATTTTATATATACAATATATATATATATATATATATATATATATATATATATATATATATATATATATATATATATATTATACTTCCTCTGTATCTGATCACCACACTTGTTGCATTGTCAGCTCCTTAGTCTCTCAAATCAGTAAATCTCCTATAATATATGGCAGGAGAATGTTGAAATTTGGTGCTTCTGACACATAGTGGTTTCTCATGTGTCACAAACCCTAACCAATCAGTGCTTTAAACACTATTATTAAAAGTGTTACAAATAGAGATGTGCGCAGACCCCCGAGATTTGGTTCTGCTTCTAAAACAATCTTCATGTTTTAGTTTTGGCCAAAAAACCTCATGTGTTTGGTTTTGGATATGGATTTCATAAGCAAATTGTGAAAAACAGATAAAATCATGTAATTTTTAGCTGTTTTTGTTGCTACATTAGTATTTATATAATTATCACTAATTTACAATCTCTTTTCTAATGGCCACCTCACCACTGTCAATATTTTCACTAATTTTGGCCAAAGGCTGTGACCTGTGACAGACCAGCAGCCCAAATACCTGGCAGTTTAATAAAAGATACAATCCCTATGAAACACATTGGCACAGTAGTGGCAGTTAGGATGGCAGTTTACCAAACAGAAAAGAAATAGGTCCTCACTAGACAAGGACTCACCTCAAATATTATATATAGCAGCTTATTAATATCTCACATTCACAATGAGCGGGTGCTCGTCCAACTTACTAGGAGCATGTTTTCTTAAAGACCAGAGTTGGAGACAATAGAAGGCACTCACATCCAGAAAAAATCCTATCTAATGCTAAAACCACTTTTGTTGGTAATAAATGTAAAAATGTGCTCACACTTCCACATTCACCAGGTCAATTACGGTGAAATATCAAAGTAAAGATTAAAAAGGTGAAAACAGAAACAAATAATGTCCTTATCTGTGTGGAGTTTGTATGTTCTCCCTGTGTTTGCGTGGGTTTCCTCCGGGTGCTCCGCTTTCCTCCCACACTCCAAAAACATACTAGTAGGTTAAATGGTTTCTTTTAAATTGACCCTAGTCTCTCTGTCTGTGTGTGTTAGGGAATTTAGACTGTAAGCTCCAGTGGGGCAGGGACTGATGTGAGTGAGTTCTCTGTACAGCGCTGAGGAATTAGTGGCGCTATATAAATAACTGGTGATGATCTTGGCCCAGCCTTCAGGGACCTTGGACACCCCCATCACATGCTCCCACTTGATCTTCTCTGGCTCCTTCTCCTGTACAACAGAGTATACTTAGTACTATACAGGTATTGAACTATGATTCTTGAACTATGGTGAACAAGGCACAGGGACTCCAATAAAGTTTTGGTGCTAGTAGAAGACTGAGACATATATTCAACTACTAACAATGCCATAGCTGAACGCATTGAAAGAAATGACGAAGTGGAATTGCAAACAGACTCCTGCAAAATCTAGAAGATGCCAAGTGGTGAAATATCTAACAGAAAGTGGATATTTTTATGGACCCATAAAGCCCTGAGGATGAATACCCAGAGGAAACCCCAGTTGTTTTATAAAGGAATGACCTGTGGTGTCGAAGAGAGAGAACACTTTAGTCATTTTGTCCCATATGCTGCTGGATAAAGAGAGCATCAGTAGCATGGGCGAACATGTATCCCAATACACAGAGCTAGGTGGGAACCTAAATCAGCTACCCAATCCCTGCTTCAGGTGGTCGCTTATATAAGGTGGTAATTTTAACTCCTCTCTGGACAAATGAAACCAGATATACACGACTGAAGTTCCTTGTCTCTCATCGGAAGTGTTTGAGAGATAGATGAGCCTGGACAACAGATTAATTTTTACAGCCCTCATACGCCCAGCCCAGAATACGTAGAGCTTGTTTCAAGTTGATAAGTCAACTTTAAGTGTCTCAGTCAATGTGGGGAAGTTAACCAAACACAAGTCCTCATAGCACTTGGTAATGTAAATCCCAAGATATTTTATTATAGTTGCCTGACATTAAAGTTACACTTTACCTTGAGGAGTTTACAGGCTGAGATGTTGAGGGTGTTTTTACCAGAGTTGGTCTTATAAACTGGGAATGACCCATAGGTATGGATTTAAAAAATTTTGAGGAGGGAGGTCAGGGAGCGAGAAAGTGTGATAAGTATGTCTTACTGTCTGACCTTTCTATTTCTGTTGACAACATGACCATAAATCCCTCCCCACCAGCTAGCTGCCTCGGTGTAATCCTTGACTTGTAAATATCCTTTGTTCCCCACATCAACTCTATATTTACATCATGCTGCATACATCTAAAAAACATTTACAGAATATGTACATATCTCACACAAGACACTGCAAAAATTTAAACTCATGCATTCATCATCTCCCGCATCAACTATTGCAACTCCCTCCTTACCGGCCTTCCCAAAATCAGACTCGAACCCCTACAATCTATTTTACACGCAGTAGCTAGATTGATTTTCACTCTGTCAGTCTCACATTGGTTGCCTGTTTTTCAACGAATCCAATATAAATGTTTTCTACTAACATACAAGGCCATCAACAAAATTGCACCTACATACATCTCCTCACTTGTCTCAAAATAACTCCCAACTCGACAAATCCTTTCTGCACAAGATCTGGTTAGAGGATTTTTTTCGGGCTGCACCCAATTTATGGAATTCACTCCCTCGCACCACAAGACTTTCCTCTAGTCTTTAAACATTCAAGTGTTTTCTGAAAACCCACTTCTTCAGACAAGTTTATGATATTCCTCAACCTCCATCTTTATCTCCCTAGGTTACCCTATTACCACCCTCTACACAGCTAACACAAGACAACAACCCTCTGACCAACATAGTTGTGTCACTGAGCATACAGCCCACTAAATAACCTTTGCATTTTAGCTGGACAAATATTCAATATGATGCAGCACTTAGCCTTGTGTATCAAACCTTTGTCCCATAGATTGTTAGCTTGCAAGCAGGGCCCTCTTACCTCTACGTATGTATGTATTGCCCAGTATTGTTTTATTACTGTTTGTTATCCAAATGTGACGCGCTATGGAATCTGCTGGCACTATATATATATAAATGTTGATGATGATGTTGTCGGCGTAAAGAGATATTTTATGTTCGTGGACATAGAGGTGACGTCTGAGTGGTTTAATCTGTTAGTTTAGTTCACCAACCTTTTTTTTCTCCTACCACATATGAACAAACATTGTGTCATGATTCCTTCTTGCAATATTTTAACTGCACATTCTATCTAGGCAGCAAAAGGACAAAAAAGACACATAATAGCATAAAAGCAATTCTGTATATGTAATTGCAGTTACACAACATATTTGCAGGGGCTCCGAGAGGAGGGGGAGCAGGTACAAAGTACTGGGGACCGTGGCCTGCCTGTGGGAGGAGCCATCAATCTGGTGTGGCCATGCCCCATTCAGCAGCTGTGGAAGGTGCCCCAAAAAGTTGCTGTACCGGAGCCCAAAATTCCTCTTGGCTGCCCTGTATATGTGTGTAGTTTCCTTTTACCTAGAGAGTGTCCTCAGGCTTTTATCTAAAGGGTGTCCTCAGGCTTTTATCTAAAGGGTGTTCTCAGGCTTTTATCTAAAGGGTGTTCTCAGGCTCAGATCCTCATTCCTTGGCAGCAGTTAGTTTCATTAATAGCTCCTGCAGCCCTGCCCGTTCCTTGAGCCCTGTTGCTTAAAGTTGTATATAGTTGATGCACCAGTTATAGTCCTTTCCCTGTGTGTGTATATATATATATATATATATATATATATATATATATATATTATACACACACACACATTTTGGAGGTGTGCACCCTCACACGTAATGAAAAACTTAGATTTTAAAGGCAGTAAATTTAGGGGGTTGGGGTGCTGCTCACAGTCAAGCAGTACTCAGTTTTTTGTACACTAAGTATTTCAGATGTCAGTGACACTGACCATCACACAATTAACTTACATTTTATTTAAAAAGCAAGAAACAATGTTTTTTGTCCACTGATAATTAGTTTACTAATATACTATTACTACCAGTAGTCACTGATTGTCTGCTCCTCACTCTCTCACACCCAATCAGCACACAAATCCAATCTGTAAATAAACTGTTATGATTTGTCCAGTAAAATCACAGCTATTCAATATACATTGTCTCTGTCACCTTGTCCAATTGCTCTGACCTCCCCACTTACTATCAATTCTAAAATGGCAGCTGAGGAGCGGAGGGAGGGATATATAGAGAAGATATATAGAGAAGTGTGACCTCACATCAGAAACTATTAACATAATAACAAACCCTAATGTTATTCTATTTGAACTTAGCTTGGATACTGAGTTTTACAATAAATTGTATCAACTCCTGGATACTATTTACTTGAAATTGTTACAACAGTGAGGAGTAATTTAATAAAGAAATAAAATATAAATGATTACATATAAAATTATTTTATTAGAAATATATTAACAGGAACCATAATGTGTACTCAGTACATTTTAAACTCACTTGTTCACAATTTCATTCATTATTCATTATTATTTACAAATTCATTCATTATTATTAATAAAAGTTATTTATTAAATACAATAATTGGGATTTTCGGTCAATGAGTCACAGGACTAACTGAGACAACTAGTGCACCACATTAAAGCCAATTTCTTTTTCTTCAACTTTTATACCGTATATACTCGAGTATAAGCCGAGTTTTTCAGCACAATTTTTGTGCTGAAAAAGCCCCCCCTCGGCTTATACTCGAGTGATGCTTTAAGCCCACAATGCAGGGCCGTAAGGAGGGTGGTGCCTGCCTCCATAGCTTCAGCCCGCTTAAGGGCTGAAGAGAAAGTGAAGGAAAATATTAATGGAGAAGAGTTTGGTGCTTGCCGTTAGTGCCGCAGTGGAACGCATGTGCGTTCCACAGACAGGAAGCTCGGCACTTGCAATGCAAGTGCCGAACTTCCTGTCTGTGGAACGCACATGCGTTCCACTGCAGAGGTTAGTAAAAGATCTCTCTCTCTCTCTCTCATGCAGTTTGTATAACTCAAACTAATTCCTGCTCACATTTGAAAACGCTGAGTAGATAATGAAATGTATAGCTACATCTACCTATTTCCTGGACATCCTTAAACCGCTGATAATAGCAACATGTTTTCATGGGGACCAGCGACATAAGGCACATACGCTTCCCCACATGGCTTCTTCATGTCAGCCAGCATCATTGGTATGAATTTTTAAGCAGCATCTGCATTTTGTTCACTAGTACTGAAGTCCTTTGTTTATAAGCAGCCTTGTATGGAGCTCTAGAACATTTCTGTACAAGTGCAGATCATGAAGGTTACAGTTTTATT